>NC_063369.1:16360798-16415978 GCF_021869965.1 Rhincodon typus
TGGCCTGCTGTGTTCATTCAGCTCTACACCTTGTTATCTCAGATTTTCCAGCATCTGCAGTTCCTACTATCTCTTATCCATTTTAAAACCTGCCCACCTTTCTATTATATCTATATTTTATTTCATCCAGTATCCCAACAAGTTCCTTATTTACTCATTCCTATGCTATTGGTAAATGCTAATGCAAAATACTGAGTGCCTAAACCATGTCTTCTGCACCACCCCCCCATCCCTCAACAGAATGCCATTTTCAATCCCAATTAGTCCCTTCATTTGATTATCTTTCTGTTAGCATTACGCTGGATTCTTTTAATTCTCGACTAAGTCAGCTGCCAATGTATTTAACATACCGTCACTTTGATCCTCTTATTTCCTTTCACACTTCTCCTCCGCATGTTTTATATTCAGTCTGAGCCTCCCTTTCATTGACAAGCTGCAATCTGTAAAAAAAACATTTTTTTTTCTCTGCTTCATTCTACAACCTACTCATTTGGCATTCAGGAAGCTCTTACTTTAGTTGACCTCCGGTTCCCCCTTGTGAAAAAGTACCTATTCCTTCTTCAAAGCTCACCATTACTCTCTTACATTTCAGCCCACTTTTCAGTCGTTCACTGGAATTCAACCAAGCCAGATCCTACCTCCGTTTGCTGAAAGTAACCCTTTTCTGATTAAGTATTTTGTTCTACATTGCTCCTTGTCCTTCTCTATAACTGATCTAAACTTTATGATCACTATTCCTGAGTTGCTCCCCTATTATGATATTCTCCACTTGATCCACATTAGCCACGTCTCAGCCTTGCCTTTGAGCTAGAAAGCTTACGGAGTTTAATTTAGATAAATGTGAGATGCTGCATTTTGATAAGACAAACAAGGGCAGGACTTACACAGTTAATGTAGGGGGCTCTGGGGAGTGTTGTCAATACAGAAACCTAGAGGTTCAGGTACATAGCCCCTTGAAAGTGATGTCACAGGTAGGCAGGGTGATGAAGAAGGTGTCTGGCTTGTTTCCCTTCATTGGCCAGAGCATTGAGTCTATGAGTTGGGACACCATATTGTGGCTGTACAGGACATTGGTGAGGCCACCCTTGGAGTACTGCATACAGTTCTGGTCACCCTGCTTTGGAAGGATGTTATTAAATTGGAAAGGGTACAGATAGACGTTACAAGGTTATTATCAGGATGAGAGGGTTTGAATTAGAAGGAGAGGCCTGATAGGCTGGGACATTTTTCTCTGGAGCACAGGAGGTTGAGGGGTGACTTTATAGAGCTTTGTAATATCATAGGGGGCATGGATAAGGTGAATAGCAGGGTAGGGTCTTTTTCCCAGGGCAGGGGAGTTCAAAACCAGAGGGCAAATGAGACAGGAAAGATTTAAAAGCAACCTGAAGGGCAACTTTTTCACACTGTGGGTGGTGCATATGTGGAATGAACTACCAGAGGAAGTGGTAGATGGAGGTACAGTTACAACATTTAAAAGACATTTGGACAGGTACATGAATAGGAAAGGTTTAGAGGGATATAGCCTAAACACAGGCAAGTGGAACTAGTTTAGTTTGGGAAATCTGGTCAACATGGACACGTTCAGACCAAGGGATTGTTTCTGTGCTGTATGATTCTAAATTGTGAGTTTATGCCGTCCTCAAAGAACTCTACCACATAATGTACAGGGAGCCTTCCAGTGGAGTACTGTAGAAATGCTAATTTGTTGTGGATGCTGTTTCTTGTGTGACATATTAAACCTAGGACCCATTTGCACTTGCAAGTGAACATTCCAAGGCACTAAGCAAAGAAGAGCAGAAGATGTCACGGCCAATAATTATCCCTCAACCATTGTTACTAAAACAGATTACAGTCATAGAGGGCTGCAGGACAAAAAAGGCCTTTCAGCCCATTGAGTCTCCACCATTTAAAAACAACCACGTAACTGTTCTAATCCCATTTTCCAGCACTTGACCCATAGCCTGAAAAAGCATCAAACACCCCACTCCCCGAACCTGGAGACCGGAGACCCCAATTTAGTGAATAGACAACCCACTCTGAAATTTTACAGTCCCGGTCTACAACAGCAGAGGAATAGACCAGGTTGTCAGCTAATTGACCCATGCTTAGCACTGAAACCATTAAACCCTGAATCGTTAGGGAAATGTGAGAGGGAGGCATTGATATTTCTGAATCATTCGGGATCATTAGCCCCAGGGATTCAAAAAAAGTCATTGCTTATCCTTAAGTTGGGAAAATAGCTGTTTAGTCTGAGCTGGGGTTGAGTTAAAGTACCACTGATGACCTCTCACCAATTTATCATAATGCCCAGCCGTTAATGAGTCTGATTTTGGATCAATTTGTACAGCGTTGCAGACAGAAGGTGGAAAAATCCCTGCATTTCAGGCACTTGTCTCCTTCATTACCATTCACCAGGAATACAAATGACCTCAGTCCCACGGCTGATAAAGTGACAGGAAAATTCTCAACCTTCATGGTGCATCTGTCTCATGCTCTTGAGGTGATAGATACAAATTCATCTTCATAATCACTTCTGTTTGGAAGTCAGGGAAGGGACTGTAAACAGTGCCAACAGTCAAAGCTCCTTCAGCCTGCGTTATCATTCCTGCACTCAGAGTATCCAAAGTTTACAGGTGTGAAGCACAGATTCAATAAATAACACATTTCTATCTCAGTCCCTGGCTGACCAAGGCTAAAGAGATGATAAAACCACCAACTCCATGGCCTCTTGTTAGATGCTATGGACACGGAGTGGCAATGATTTAAGCATTAAATTCTACCATTATAAAAGCCATTCTAATGTTTTTCAAAGAGGCGAATTGACTTATCAACACTGTACACAGTTGATTTATATGCTTTGGTTGTTGATCATTCTGTGGTGTTTATTATTTCCGAATCTCATTCATTTCTTATATCATTACATCAGAAATACAGTGCCACTGTCCCTGAGGGATAAAAGCTATCTTTCACTGAGAATAACTTAAAGTCCATAGTTCAGTGATTCTTCTTCCATTGATACATCAGCAACAGCAATTACTTGTAGTAAAATGCCTTTGACGCAGGGACAATCCCCAAATCCTAATACACCTACAGGGAAACGGACCAAATCCAAAAGCATCCGTAGGGACAAAGCACAAATCTCCACAGGGACATGGCTCAAATCTCCGTGCACCCACTTGGACATTACCCAAATCCCATTCATTAGGATGCAACCCAGCATTTGAACACGGACAGATATAAAGTATTAATCTGCAAATTCCTGAATGTATGGTAGTTGGATGGGAACTGTGAGTTGAGAAATTAATCTCAGAAATCTTTGAAGTTCTCAACATCAGGGGATGATGAATGCTCACCCATTGAGTGTATTTCAGGCAATGAGAAATTTTTGCTCACCTGAAGGATACAGGGATACAGCAGGGAAGTGGAATTTATGTAGAAGATCTGCCATGATATTACTAAAAGACTGAGCAAGCTCAATGGGCTGAATGGCCTACTCCTGTTCTCCTATTTCTTATACTGTTTGCATAAGCTTTGTTTTCATTGGCTGATGCGAAGGAGAAACAAAAAGACAGGTGGTGGATGCTCAAAAGGAAAACCAGTAAAACTGGCAAATGATACACTGGGGTTGACTCAACTTGTATACTTCAAAATAGAACAACAATATGACCAGTGCATTCATTTCCCAGTATTACTGGCTTTTTCTTCTGGGTGATCTCAATTGAGTTATGATGAGGGGCCTCAATTCCATAACAGATGGTGTGCTCTCAATTTTGTTAATAATAGGCATTCTCAATCCCTCCACAAGGGTGATATCAACTTCAAATTAGCATTAAAATGAGAGTTCACCAGGAGAAAGGATATTAGAGAATAGGAATTTTTATTGATAATTCCTCAAAATAAGAGGGCCGACAGCATTATTCGGGGGTTGGTGGTGTAAGGGTAACGCCACTGGACAGTAATCTAGAAGATTAAGCTTATACCTTTGGGCACTCAGGCTCCGCCACAGCAACCGGTGGAAATTCAGTTTGATTTGAGAAATTGGGAATTGAAAGAAAGTCTCAGTGGTTGACGCTTAAATGTCCACTGAACTGGCCATGTAGTTCAAGGGCCATTGAAGATGGGCAATAAATATTGGCCTTGACAGTGATACCTACATCCCATGGAGGAATGAAAACAGTACTGTAACACCAACCGAATGGTGGGTTCGAAGGAAATTGGATGCAATATATCCTCCATTGTCTTTCACTGAGAATAACTTTAGTGTAAGCATGTGTTAGACCAGTTTCCTGTCAGCCAAATTAAGTTAAATGCTTATTTCTAAAGCAACAGCACCGAAGATTGTTACATCTATTGTGATTATGCTAGTGATTTTGATTAAAAAAAGATAAAAGACTTTCAGGTCATATTTTTATCCATTTATGGGGATGGGCATCACTGCCTGAGCCAGCTGCTGTTGCCCATCCCCAATTGCCCTTCAGCAACTTGCTAGGTTCATATCAGAGAGCAGCTAAGAGTTACCCACATTGCTGTGGGTCTGGAATCACATGTAGGCCTGACCGAGTAAAGATAGCAGACTTGACCCAAATGTTTTCACAACAGCTGACAGTGGTTACATGGTCACTATTAGGCTAGATTTTAACTCTAGAGTTTTAGTTAATTTCACTATCTGTCACAGTGGGGTTCAAACCTATGTTTCTAGACCAGCATCCTGGGGTTTCAGATCACTAATCCAATTATTTTAAACCAACGTCTCTTCACTTTTCATGACCACAGGGTCTCTCCAAGCATATTCCAATCAATGAAACAGTTTTGAAGACTTGTCACTATTTTAACTTGGAAATTTTTGTGTATGTAATATATATTTAGATATACAAATATATTTTTAAAAATTAACGATTCAATAACATGGCTCCAATATGTAAACAGCAAGCTCCCACAAACAGTAAATTGATAACAATCAGATTTTTTTTAATGACTGGGGGACTAATATTGGCTAAGACATCAGAAATAACTTGTGATCTTCTTCTAAGTAGGAATCGCTCACCAAAGAGAATGCATGGCAGCTCAGTCTAACATCTCGCTCAAAAGGTACATCCCTTAGTATTGCAATTATTGCTCTGAGTATTTGTGCACAAGTTCTGGGCTGGGATTGGAACTCATGTCCTTCTGCATCAGAACAAAGCCTGGTGGGGCACAGCTGACACTGAGACTGATACCTCTGCAGAATGCAATGCAGTCTGCTTTACTGTTCATTGTCTTCAGCTCAGCCTGACTCCTATACATATTTTTGCCTAGGGGCACTTGTGGCACAGAGATGGTGTCCCTACCTCTGAGTCAGGAGGCCTAAACTTAAGTCCCTTCTGCTCTAGACATGTATCATAAAGAGTCTGAACAGGTGGGTACATATAAAAACATTTTTTGCCTCAGGGTTCTTGTGGTATTGTGAAAGGTTCCAGGTTCAAGGGCCACCTACTCCAGATATTTACTAACATATCTGAACAGGTTAATATCTACCTTAGTTTGGGTCTTTTACTGGGGCGTGCGCATTGAAACCAATTATGGAAAAATATAGTCACCACCTCTCCAAGCCACTCACCAATCGGAATTAGAAATATACCACCATATCTTCACTGTCGCTAAAATCCTGGAATTCTCTCCCTAAGGGTATTGTGGATCTGCCTATAGCACATGGATTGTAGCAGTTCAAGAAGGCAGCTCACCACCACCTTCTCAAGGGGCAACTAGGGATGGGCAATAAATGCTGGTCAGCCAGCTTTGTCTACATCTCATGAGTGAAGATAGAAAGTATTCATTTAAATATATTTGTTTCTGAAAAAGAGTCGTACTGGACTCGAAATCTCAACTCTCTTTCTCTATCCAAAGATGCTGCCAGACTGGCCGAGTTTGTCTAGCACTCTCTATTTTCTGCATATATTTTGAGGGTCAGTCAATCAGTTTAGCCACTGGCAAATCTCTCAAGTAAAGCAGTAGAGACTGGCAGCCTCTGGTTTGTCCGTTAACTCTGTGCTATGGATGTGTCAATCTCAACACAGGATCCCTAACCACTCTGAACAGGGTACCTTGGCAATAGGACAAGACATTATCAACCGCTTTTCAGTAGTTTCTGTTGAAACATGGGGAAGGAGAAAAGGATCAATGGGAGCAAGTTTTAACAAACTCCCAGCTTGATGCAGCAAGAGGGAGGTCACCACTTCCTCGCCTCTGAAGCGTTGCTAATTCCATCGCGTTGACATGGTGTCTGCAAATAGCATTTTTACAGCAGTCCCCAGCGCTCTGCCAGCAAGAGTAAGTGATCTAACTCTGCACCCTTTGTATTGATCCCATCCATCACCTTCCCCAGTTCACTCTGCAACTGCGAGCCTAAACCAGTCAGCCAGCAATCTGTTATCAGAAGCTGACAGATACTGCTTCAATCACTGGCCCCATTTCCAGACACTTTTGTCAATAAGCCCAATTAGCCTCTGAAGAATTTGTTGGAAACAGGCAGCATGCTGACTCTGTTTGAATCTTAACCGGAACCTGAACATGTGAAAAGGTTGAGGGAGCCTGAAAATTGCTGTTGGTGTGCTAATCTGGTGTTAACTGCCAGTTCGGAAAGTCTTGGAGAAGAATCCTGCCTGCTGGTTAAAGTGATTTTGCTCCTTTTCCCCCTTTATACCCATAGCCCAAAGGAGAAAATAACAGCATTGCATCTTCTGACTCGACCTGAAACAGCACTGTACTCCTGATGGTTCACTCCACTCACTTTTTGTGAAAAGCATATTTGGGAGAAGAGTTGTTGCTGCCTCTACTCGCTATTAGCAAGAGAAAACACACATGGGAGCAAAAAAGTCCCAGACCATATTGAGTGAGGCTTTGAAATCTGAATTACCTGTAGGATCATTCACCCTGCAAGACCCAAGATATCCCAGTTCCACCAGTAGCTGAGGAACAACACTCATCTCTATTCAGATAATCTCTTGTTTAATTTGGTGCTCCTCATTTACATTGACAACAGAAACACGGGTCATTTAGCCCAACCATTCCTCATGGTCCAGAATGGCACAGCAGGTTTGAGGGGCTGAATGGCCTATACCTGCTCCCATGTTCCCAATTGCAGTTTGCCTTTTCAGCAAGTTCATCCTTTCCATTATCTACCTTCATACAAATTCACGACCTTCCAGTGTTCCGGGACCTCACCCGTGGCTAACGACGATGCAAATATATCAGCCAGGGCCCCTGCAATTTCTTCGCTAGCCAATACCCAGGATGAGCATGGAGACCATGGAGACAGTCCCTTCATACCAAGGATAAACTTCATGAATCTTCTCTGACTGCCTCCAATGCCAGTATATTCATTCTTTAAGTAAGGGACTATGCCTATTCACAGTTTTCTAGGTGTGATCTAACTAGTGTCTCGTTTAGTTTTAGCAAGGCTCCAATCCCTTTGAAGTAAAGGCCAATCTTTCATTTGCCTTCCCTATTAGCTCCAGTGAGCATCAGCTCAATATTCTCAACCTTTCACCATAAAGTCATCCCTTCATTCTAGGAATCAGCCTGGTGAGCATTCTCTGAAATGCATCCAAAGTAAATGTTTCACTCTTTAAATAAGCAGACCAACTAAATGAAATAATCTCAATGTGTGGTTTCACCAATGCCTTGCGCAGCTGGAGCTAGACTTACCATTTTCAAACTATTGGATTTATTGATCAGTGCATGAATCAAAACTATGAGTGCCAAGTTACTTTAGCTGCCAATGTTCTTGTGATATATGGCGAGTTTATTCAGCTGATTTAGAAACTGTGGGCTCAATAGTCCTAGCTAGCTGTGATAATATAAAAAGTGATGGCATTGAAAGAGTTAAAATATGGTTTTACTCTTTAATACAAATGTTCTCTCCCCATTTTGTATACTGTATCTTCTTCTTAAATTTGTAAAAAAATATTATTTTATGTACCGACCAATTACTTAATCTGAACCACTCCATCTCATAAACCCATAGCCAGTAAGCAATCAATACTCTTCATGTTCAGATTTTCTTTCAGCACTACTGATCTACGACAATGTCACACCAGGTTTCCAAAAATCATTGATTTTATTATGTGATGAGTCAAATAAACTTTTAATTTTATACTTAGCATTTCAAATGACACAAAATAATATTTTATTTTACAATATTTTGTGCCCAGTCACCAGCAGGTTACCCAGTAAGGATAAGGTATCTCAAAAGTATGAGTGAAAGTGAAGCTAGATATTTTGCACTGCTACTACTATGCAGTAGAAGCACAAGGGATGTTCACAATTCACCGAATGCTGCCAACAAGCCTAAAAGATATTATGCCTATTGTACAAATGATAATGTAGCATAGGAAGTTCAGTGCTCATATAATGCTAGTTATGTATCCCCAGACACAGGCAGACCGCTAAACAATCAGTATCCTTTTGGTTTCCTGTTCTAAAGAAGAATCATTTTGGACTCATAGCGTTAACTCAGTTCCCTCACTCCAGATGCTGCCGGACCTGCTGAGTTTCCTCAGCATTCTCTTTGTTAGTTATCCTTTTCGTTGTTTATAATGGTCAAGGCACTGATTGTATCCAACTTGCAAAACTCAAAACCTCGTGTGCTGATGCTATGGCTTTAAGAGATGTATTTTGTCCCTTTTTTTCATTACGAGGGAAGGCTGAGACAGAGGTAACGAGTGGTCTGTTCCAAGCCAATGAAGTAAACAGCTTGTGAGACCTTGGGGTTTTCTTCCAGTTGGAACAACAAAAACATCACAAACGTGTGGGGTCAAGCTCACACAGAACCAGGATTTTAGTTTTAGTTTTCAGAAATTGCTGGGGTTCTTTTCCTAATGCTAGACTGTATGTGAGACAGTCTAATTTACCGAATTTGCACTTGCCAAGGGGTATATTTATGGGATGTTACTATATTGTAACAGTTGCTGTTTAGTGGTTAAATCATCTATTATTCAGTTAAGCTTTCCAATAGAGTTAAGTTATCAAACTCCTCTTCCTTTTGTAGGTATTTTAAGTATGGTGTAAGAATCAAGTGTGTTCTGTTTCAAGCCTGGTAGTTTGACCAATCGAATTGCATCTCGAACACAACATTTCACACTTGCCTTTAAAAAAGGAGGAAAAGTTGGAGTCTAGGCTATCTTCTTAATATATTTTGAGGGGGTTTGGTCTGGTCCATAACAAACGAGAGGCTTTTGTTGGGATCAAAATCTCTGATTCCACATTGGGTTTAGGATTACTGGACTCAAAGACAGTGAGTGTAAATGTTGGTGTTCTCTTTTCTAATGTTACATTTGGTTGGTTTATAGGTTGTGCCCTGTGTAGTAATGGCTCTTTCAATCACTAAGAGTTTCCCGGGATGTTAGAAGTCACTGCAGGGGTTTTACAGAAAGTAAACAAGGCAAAGCTTTTGGAATTTGCAGACAAGCTGGAACCGGGGTTGCATTTGTCTTTGCGAAAAGGAGAGCAATTGCAGCAAGAGCTCGACATTTATAATTGCCAGAAATTCCATCGGGATCTTTGGAAATAGCTCAAATTCAATTACAAATGAAGCAGCTTGAATTAGAGGTAAGAGAAAAAGAAAAAGAAGTCCAGCAGAAGATGACTGAGAGGGAGAAGCATCTCTTCGGCACATACATTAGAACCTGGAAGCAGTCACCTGCACTGAGGAGTGGATTATCTGGCAACAGGCCTCGTGATGAGCAGGCAGCAGTGTGTCCAGCAGAGGGTGACTGAGGAGGAGAGGCATCACTTTAGTGCATACACTAGAGCCTGGAAGCAGTCACCTGCACTGAAGAGTGGATTGTTGTGGGTCTGGTATGCAGGGAGACTGGGAGACTTGCAGAAGCAATAGGGTTGTGGGGTTTTAATTTTCCTAACATAGACTGGGACTGCCATAGTATTAAGGTGTTAGACAGGATGGAATTTGTTAAATGTGTTCAGGAAAGTTTCTTCAAACAGTATATAGAGGGGTCCAACTGGGGAAGGGGCAAAACTCTTGGGAAATAGGGCAGGACAGTTGACTGAGGTGACAGTGGGGGAGCACTTTGGGACCAGTGACCATAGTTCTATAATTTTAAAATAGTTATGGAGAGGGACAAAGCTGATCCACAGGTTCATGTTCTAAGCTGGGGCAAGATGAATTTTGATTGAATTAGACAGGAGCTTGCAGGGGTTGTTTGGACTATTTCATTTGCAGGCAAAGAAATCTCTGGCAAGTGTGGCTTTAAAATTGTGATAGCTACAGTTCAAGGTCTATATGTCCCTGTAAGAGTGAAGGACCAGTTAGCAGCAGGAGTAGTGAACTCTGGATGACAAGAGATATTGAGGCTTTGACCAGAAAAAGGAGGCATGGCTCAGGAACAGGCAGCTGGGATCAAGGGAATCCCTGGAGATACATAGAGGATACAGGAGTTTCCTGAAGAAGAAGGGCAAAATGGGGGGAACAAGATAGATTCGGCTGAGATGATTAGGGTGAAGCCTAAGAGATTCTTTAAGTACATTAAAGGAAAAAGAATAACTAGAGAGAGAATAGGATCTCTCAAGGACCAAAGCGGAACTGTAGGAGATAGGTGAGGTCCTCAATGAATATTTCTCCTCTGTGTTTACTGTGGAGAAAGACATGAAGATTTGGGAACTTGGGGAAGTTAGTGGCAATATCTTGGGGACAATCCATATCAGAGGAGGCATTGGAAGTATTAGAATGTATGAAGGTGGATAAATCTCCTGGTCCTGAACAGATATATCCAAGAACAGTCCAAGAGGTTAGAGAAGAAATTGCAGGGGCCCTGGCTGATATATTTGCATCATTGTTAGCCACGGCTGAGGTCCCAGAAAACTAGAAAGTAGCGAATGTTGCGCCCTTATTCAAGAAGGGCTGCAAAGAAAAGCTGAGGGAATTATAGACCAGTAAGACTAACATCTGTGGTAGGTAAGTTACATGAGAAGATTCTGAGGGATAAGATATTCTTGCATATGGAAAGACAGGGTTTGATTAGGAGTAGTCAGCATTGCTTCGAGCGGGGGAGATCATGCCTCACAAATTTGTTAGAGTTCTTCAATGAAGTGACCAGGAAGGTTGATGAGGGCAGGGCAGTAGATGTAGTCTATATGGGTTTCAGTAAGGCCTTTGATAAGGTTCCACATGGTAGGCTGCCCTGGAAGGTTAGATCGCATGGATTCCAGGGAGAGTGGTAAATTGGATACACAATTGGCTTGATTGTCGGATGCAGATGGTAATAGTAGAAGTATGCTTGTCCGACTGGAGGCCTGTGACTAGTGGTGTGCCTCAGAGGTCGTGCTGGGCTCGTTACTGCTTGTTATCCATATCAATGACTTTGATGAGAATGTACAAGGCATGATTGGTAAGTTTGCGGATGACACTAAAATAGGCAGTATTGTGAACAGTGAGGAAGGTTATCAGAAAATACAGCAGGATCTTGATCAGCTGGGGAAGTGGGCCGAGAAATGGCAAATGGAGTTTAATATAGATAAGTGTGAAGTGTTGCATTTTGGAAAGTCAAATCAAGGTAGGAGTTTCATGGTAAATGGGAGGGCCTTAAGGAATGTAGTAGAACAGAAGAACCTTGGAGTTCAGTTGCACAGTTCTGTGAAAGTGGATTCACAGGTAGACAGGGCAATGAAGAAGGCTTTTGGCACACTGGCCTTCATCAGCCAGGGCATTGAGTATGGAAGTTGGGAACTTATGTTGCAATTGTACAGAACATTGGTGAGGCCGCACATGGAGTATTGTGTTCAGTTTTGGTCACCTTGCTGTAGGAAGGATGTTACTAAACTGGAAAGAGTGCAGAAGAAATTTACAACGAT
Organism: Rhincodon typus; assembly: GCF_021869965.1. Lineage (NCBI taxonomy): Eukaryota > Metazoa > Chordata > Chondrichthyes > Orectolobiformes > Rhincodontidae > Rhincodon > Rhincodon typus. Next base: position 16,372,643 of record NC_063369.1, read on the forward strand.
ATTGCCAGGACTCAGGGGACTGAGTTATAGCAAGATGTTGGACAAGCTAGCACTTTTTTCTTTAGAGTATAGGAGACTGAGGGGGGATCTTATAGAAGTGTATAAGATCATAAGAGGCATGGATAGGGTGAATGCACTCAGTATTTTTCCCAGAGTTGAGGAATCGAGGACTAGAGGGCATTAGTATAAGGTAAGAGGGGAAAGAATACATGGGAACATGAGGGGCAATTTTTTAACACAGAGGTTGGTACACGTATGAAATGAGCTGCCAGCAGAAGTGGTTGAGATGGGTACATTAACAACATTTAAAAGGCATTTGGACAAATACATGGATAGGAAAGGTTTAGAAGGATATGGGCCAAGTGCAGGGAAATGGGGTTAGCGTGGATGGACATTTTAGTCGGCATGGACCCATTTGGACCAAAAAGCCTGTCTCCGTGCTGTAGGACTCTATGATTCTAAAAAAAGGAAATGAAACAGTGTGAATTACGATTGAAAGTGGAGGGAAAAGAAAAGGAAAGGGAGGCCCTAGCAGAAGAAAGGGAGAAAGAGAGATATTTTGAACTTAGAGATAATGGGAACTGTTGATGCTAGAGTCTGCGATAACAAGGTGTAGAGCTGGATGAACATTGCAGGTCAAGCAGCACCAGGGGAGCAGGGAACATTTTGAACTTGACAAGTTGGATCTGAAAACTCAAAGTCGACTTCAAATGGCAGAGGTAGAGGTGAAAGGTAGGAGTAGTGATGGGTCAGTGATGGACAGCTGTCCCGTTGTAGCCAAAATTCTGGTGGGGATCCGTTTAAATATGTTCAGGCGTTGCCTAAGTTCGATCAGAAGGATGTAGAAGCCGTTTTCATTTCACTTCAGAAAGTGGCGAAACAAATGAAATGGCCGGTGACCATGTGGATATTGTTGATCCAAACAAAATTGGTAGATAGAGCTAATGAGGTATTTGCATCACTATCAGAGGAGGTATCTGGGGAGTATGATGAGGTGAAAAAGGCCATCTTAAGCGCACATGAGCTAGTGCCAGAAGCCCACAGACATCATTTTAGGAATCTAAGAAGGGAACCTGATCAGAAGTACATAGGGTTTGAAAGGAACAAACTAAATAAATTTGACATGTGGATAAAACCATTGAAAATGCATCAAACATATGACAATCCTAGATAGATGATTATTTTGGAAGAGATGAAAGATTCACATCCTAAAGTCAGAGAGTTAAGACTGCAACATTAGCAGTAGAAATGGCAGATGATTACGAATTGGTTCAGTTTGGTCTCTTACATCAGTTTCAATCTGTGAGGAAATTGGGGAAAAGAGAAATCCTCAGGTCCAGGGGAAAAGGAGACTTCATTGAAGATGGTAAAGATAGTCTACCACAGGTTAAAAAGGAAACTCATGAGAGGAAAGAAGAAGTAAAAAAGCTCAGGTGTTTTCACTGTAATAAAGTAGGCCACATGAAGTCACAGTGTTGGTGGTTTGGAAAATGCACTGGGCAGATGGATGTGGGAAGTCCGGATAAGCCTGTGAGTTTTGTTGAAGGAAAGGAAAGCACATTGGAAGCTAAAAAATTTGTAAAAGAATGTACAACCTGACCAGGAGTTGGTTGAGAAGAAAGTGTCAGATCATTTTAAAGAATTGACTGCGAGGGTAAGATTTATTCATGTACGCCAGGAGGAACAGGTAAAGAAATTAAAGTTTTAAGAGATACAGGAGCAAGTCAATCTTTGATGGTGAGAGATGAGGAAATATGAAATTCAGAAGGTGTATTTCCAGAAAAGGTGGTAATTTGTGAAATTCATGGTGAGAAGAGCAGCGTTCTGTTGTATAAAGTGAGGTTAGAGAGTCTAGTGAATAGAGGTGAAGTGGTGATAGGAGTAATAGAGAAATTCTCAGTTCTGGAAAACAGGTTATTCTTGGTAATGATATAGCTGGATGACAGGTGGGAGTGATGCCTACTGTGGTTGAAAAGCCAATGTAAAGTCAGGGATTTTTCCTGACTGTGTGCTAACAAGGTTACAAATTGACAGGGTGAAACTGGAGGAGATATCAAAGAATAAAGATAAGGAAGTTGAAGTTCAACTATCAGACACAATGTTTGATCAAGTCGTTGGGGAATAACAAGAACAGATGGAGGATAAATTTGGATATTTTTCGTTCAGAGAAGCTAGCTGAATTTTAACAGAAAGATGAAAAACTAAAGCAGTTGTATCGAAAAGGGTACACAGAAGAAGAATCTGAGTATATCCCGGAAAGTTACTGTAGTGATTGTAACAAGGTCAGCCATGTGCGCTTCATAGAATAGGAGTTCCCTGATTGGGGCTGTTAAATTGGTCCAATCAGGGAGCCCTGGCTGATGGATATAAACAGGAGGGTCAGAGGCTCTGTTCACTCTGAGAGCTGGCTCTCAGGAAGCCAGGCCAGTGTCAAGGACTATGCACATGGAAAGGGTAACGTTCTGACTAGATACCAGTCTCTGTGGAGTTATTTCACCGAACCAGAGAAAAAAAATACAGTCCGGAAAAAATTCACTTGCAACCATCCTCTTTGAGTTGGGTTAAGCATTTCTGACATCATGCCAATCTTTGGGAAGCTTGACTTGTTCAATCCTGCCATTGAAGACAGTATGTGGAAAGAATGCATTATATTTTTCTGGCAAATGACATTGGGACAAATGAAAAGCAACCAGTAATTCTCCTGACAGCTGGTGGACTCAACTTTTTACTGGTTATTCGGAGACTAACGTGTCCTGATGCACCAGACACTAAAACCGTTCAAGAGTTGACCGATTTGGCTAAGGAATATTGCAACCTTAAGCCTTCTCTGGTTCTGAGACGCTATCGGTTTTACTCAGCAGTTTGAGAACCAGAGCAATCTGTGTCAGGATTTTTGATGAGGTTAGGACAACTGGCAGAGGCATGTGACTTTGGTTTAACCCTTAACAAGTTGCTGAGAGACTGTTTGGTATGTGGGATTAATGATGTAACCATGCAAAAGCACTTAATAGCTGAAACCCAACTGGACTTCAAATAGGCAGCACAGCTGGCTTTGTCATGAGAAAAGGGGCAAGTGGGGCATATGAGTTACAGGGCATGCCTCAGCAGTCTGACTGAGCTTGGGGGACACCACTTGAGTATAGCCTCACTCAGGACATATCGTGAACAGAAGGACTCTGGGTCAGCCCGCAGCAAAACCCCAAAACAAAACCCAGCCTCGGCAAAACGGTTAACATTCTCTTCATGATCCAAGCCGGCACACCATTGCAGTCACTGCCAGTATATGGACTTATGACAGCAAGGGAGTCCCACTAGGCCTGAACTGGGTAAGAGAACTAACAGGCCGGTATCCAGGAGAGTGCACACCCTGGAAAGGCCACCTACATCTGGCTTGGAACAGTTAAATTGCTTAGCAAAATCCAATCAGAACCAATCAAAATGTCTGCTTAAATGGTCACCCAGTTCTAATGGAGGTCAATACATATGCGGTTGTATCAGTGTTTGCAAAAGATGAAGGGTCTAGGCCCGAAACGTCAGCCTCTCTGCTCCTATGATGCTGCTTGGCCTGCTGTGTTCATCCAGCCCTGCACCTTGTTGTCTCAGTCTTTCACAGAATTCGGTCTGGACTCCAACACTTAAATTTGGGCAAGATCTCAGCTAGAATAGAATAGAATAGAGTAAAATAGAATAGAATGTCCTTTATTGTCACTTGTAATACAATATAAAAGGATAGGAGTACAATGAAAAGTTTTTTTATGATGGCTGCCATTTAATGGCGCCATCTTAGGTACAAGTATCTAGGTACAAATCTTACAGTGTTAAAAAATATAGTGGTCTTACACAAACAGGATTAAAGGAAGCATCAGCATTACTTCCAGAAGTAGTTACAACATAGTGAAACTGAGAACCTATATCAGGGAACCTTTACAGATTAATGGTATAACTTCAGTTCAGGCCTCATATGAGAAGCAGCTGGCTCAGTTACCACTGATTGTAGTAAAAGGCTCGGGCCTAAGACCGGTGGGCTGAAATTGGTTGAGAAAGATTCACCCAGATTGGCTCAACATTTTTCGATAAGGAATTGGCTGCCTGAGTGAAGTCCTAATTAAATAATCAGACGCTTTTCAGGAAGGTCTAGGGACTATCAAAGGAGCCAAGTTCCCTTTCGTATTCACCAGGAATCAATCCCACAATTCTGCAAGGCCCACCCAGTGCCTTACGGAGTAAAAGCTGAGGCAGAAATCAGGGGCTGGAATGTGAAGAAAATATCAAACCAGTGCGATTTGTGGGATGGGCAGCACTAGTCGTTAAGTGGAAGACAGAGTGAAGGTGATCAAAGGTGCCCCGGCTCCCATCTCTGTACCAGAGCTTAGGGCTTTGCCTGGTTTGGCGATTCATTATGGAAAATTCATACGTAACCTTGGCCCCCCCCCATCCTGACACCCTTACAGCTGCCACTTAAAAAGGGTCAGCCTTGGAATGGTGTCGTAGACAAGACATAGCCTTTAGGGAATGAAGATTCAGCTAACATCGTCTAAGGTGTTGTACACTACAATCCCAAGCCAGATCTGGTGCTGACATGTGATGCCTTCCCATACAGTATCGGGGTAGTGTTCGCTCACAGATGGCCCAACAGAGCAGAACTCCCAATAGCATATGCTTCCCGGACTTTGGCTGATGCAGAACACAAGTACGTCCAGGCAGAGGAGGAAGGTTTGGTGTGAGAAAGTTCCACCAGTACCTTTATGGATGTAAATTTGTAATCATAACAGACCACCAACCCTGCCAGGGGTTTATCATAGAGGTTTACTCAAAGAGGATAAGGTCATGCCACCCATAGCTTCAGGTTGAATTTAGCAGTGGGCTCCCATGCTAAGTGCGCACAATTACAAGTTGGAACACTATCTAGGAGGCCAAGTGGCAAATGCAGATGCCATAAGCCTCGTCCCACTGGCAGGTACACCTCTGGTGGTGCCACCACTGGAAGAGTCCATTCTGGTTTTATTAACTTTCTGGAAACTCTCCCAGTCACCGCTGACAATATCAGACCGTGATCACAAAAAGATCCCGTCCTGGCAAAACTGAAACAGCTGATGGTGATGGGAGAAACAAAGAAGCCATCACAACCAGAACTTAAACCTTTCTGGACCCAGTGAGACCCAATCACAGTAGAGGATGGTATATTATTATGGAGAGCAAGAGTAATTGCCCTGAGCAAAGATCACCACCAGGTACTGGCTGAACTCCACCAGGGTCATCCAGGGGTCTCCAAAATGAAGATGTTGGCGAGAAGTTATTTCTGGTTGCCAGGATTGGATGTCCACATGACCACATTGGTGGGGCAGTGCCCAGAGTGTCAACAAGGGCAAAAATTACCACCTGCTTCCCCCCACCATTTGTGGGAGTGGCCAGGAAAATCCTGGATTCAGTTATACGTCGACTATGCCGGCCCTTTCATAGGGTCTATGTTCTTTCGTTGTGGATGCCCACTCAAAGTGGTTGGACGTGCATAGAGTTCATTTGTCAAACACAGGGACAACGATAGAAAAGCTGCGAGCATCTTTTGCAATAAACAGGCTCCTGGAAATGTCGGTCACAGACAATCGGCCATCATTTCCCTGCAGGGAATTTGAGTATTTCCTAAAGTCAAACAGCATTCCACATAAAAGGACAGGTCCATATCATCCATCATCCAATGGTGTGGCGGAAAGAATGATCCAAACTTTGAAGGCAGGCTTAAAGAAACAGCCCACAGCTTCATTCAATACCAGATTGTCCCAGTTCCTATTTGATTATCAGACCAACCCATCATGCATCTACTGGGATGGCTCCAAGGGAGTTGCAAATGGGGAGAAGACTCTTCATCAGGTTAAATCTGATCTTCCCGGACCTGGAGGGGAAGGAGGAAATGGCATCAGGAACAGGAATGCTGGACTCAAGACTCCTCTAAGGGAGAGAGAGATAGTTTACTTCAGGGGGCAAAGTTTGGTGCTGAAATGACCCTGCTTGGGTAAGAGGCATTGTTGATGCAAGGTCAGGTCCTGTGACGTACAAAGTTCGAGTTGGTGAGGCGGTCCTGAACAAGCATGCAAACCACATGGAAGCCACAAACTCTCAGACGGGACAGGATCAAAGCATACTCAGTCCCTCAGGCTGTCAGAACCTTTGGGTTCTCCTCCTCTGTCTAAAGTCAAAGAAACCTCAAGAGTCTGGGATGGACACGGTGGATGTCACAGCTTCAGTGCCTCCACTGCCTGAAGAACAGGATGAATTTCTTCCAAGAGGCTCCAGGCGCAGGAGACCAAGCTATGGTCTGGTACATGCCACCCATATCCAAGACAGTGTTGGAAGAACCGAATCCAGTGCGAAAACACCCCAGGAGAGGCTACGAGAATAGGCCTATGTCCTCGGACTCAGAGGCAGAGGGATGTAATGATTGTAACAAAGTCAGCCACATGGACCTCATAGAATAGGAGTTCCCTGATTGGCGCTGTCAACTTGGTCCAATCAGGGAGCCCTGGCTGACAGATAGAAACAGGAGGGTCAGGGGCTCTGTTTACTCTGAGAGCTGACTCTGAGGGAGCTGGGTCAGTGTCAAGTACAGGGTGTAAATAAAGTGTGACTTGGTGATGGGATACCGGTCTCTGTGGAGTTATTTCAGTTTGTATTTTAGCTATAGTGTAAGACTAGAGAGTATTTTGCTTTAAGCCTGGTAGTCTGACCAATCAAATTGCATTCGGAACACAACGCCCTACAACTTGCCTGGTTTAACATTTAAATAAATCTTGGCAGTAACTGCCAGTAATCAACTAACTGCCACATTCTCTAAGGTTACATCTTTACAATGAGAATCCACTTCCCCAAACAAGCAGCACACACCACTCACACAGTTCTAAATGTTGGTTTTCCCTTTACTTTGGTGTTCTTGTGAATAGTCCTGTTGCATGCGAGCTGAGAAACTTCAACAAAAGAAGCTTTATTTTCAGAAATATTCAAGGTCTGTACCAAATGATGATTTAAAATAATTTTTACAGCCCCAGAGGCTGCAATTTCATTGTGGATTCTGCTACACAATACAGCTTTAAAACCTAACAGATTTACCCGCAATTTAATGACTTACTTGAATGAGGGGTCATGATCCTCCCAACCCACAGGCCTAGAAATTCTTGGACAAATTCCTATAGGGGCCTGAGCAATGTGGGCTTTGCTGAGATTTGAGGTAGAATCGCATGAGGAGTTAAGTGAGACCTATCTCATTATCTTGGAGCAACTTGGGACATCTTTTACACAACTGCCAAATGAAGAAGTGAGTTTCTCACTGGGCAAGTTGCCAATTAAGGGGGATTTAGCTTTTTAAGCACCTTATTAATGGCTCAACTCAACTCATTAATATTCAACTTGCCAATGACAACCAGTGGGAAGGTGCAGTGGCTCAGGTCTATCTGAGGTCATGTTGATGTCTGGCTGTAGCCCTGCAGGGGGCATTTTGGAATGGTCTTCCGAAGGAGGAAAAGCATCCCGAGAGTGAAAGCAGAGCAGGGCAAGGGCAGGCTAGACACTGGGCTTCAGTGCAGATCAGAGCTCATGACATTAATTGGAGATAGCAAGAACTGCAGATGCTGGAGTCAGAGAGGAACACAGCAGGCCAGGCAGCATCAGTGGAGCAGGAAAGCTGACTTTTTGGGTCGGGACCCTTCTTTAGAAATGGCCCATTTCTGAAGAAGGGTCCTGAACCAAAACATAACTTTCCTGCTCCTCTGATGCTGCCTGGCCTGCTGTGTTCCTCCAGCTCCACACTGCGTTGTCTCATAACATTAATTACTGTTTTTGCAAACCCAATTGGTATCACAAACAAGAGACAACAAGGTGCAGGGCTGGATGAACACAGCAGGCCAAGCAGCATCATAGGAGCAGACCATCATTTTGGAACTGTTGGATTAAGAGATGATCTTTTGAGGTGTGCAAGATGATTAAAGGACGACACAGAGGAGCAAAGAAACCTTGGAGTTGTGCTGGCGTTGTGCCAATGTCACATGACTTGTAATCCAGAACACTCTGCATGGAGCGTGGGAGTTCTGGCATCCCAACATGGGAGTTGGTGGAAACTCAATTCAATTAGTAGATGTCAAAAACTAAAGTCATTTATAGTCATAGTGACCATGACGCACACCATCAGTTATTGCCAAAAGTAACTTTAGGGAAGGAAATCTGCCAATTTTATTTGGACTGGCTTATATGTGACTCCAGACCCACATCAGTATGATTGACTCTGACATAGCCTAGCAAGCCACCTAGTTCAAGGGACAGGCAAAAAATGTTGATGCCTGAACCACATGAATAAAAATAACTGATCTCCAACGGGAGGAGTCCAGAACAAGGGGCTACGACCTTAAAATTAGAGCTGGGTCAGTGAGAGGTGATGTTAGAAATCACCTGTATGCACAAAAAGGTGGTGGTAATGTGAGAAAAGCTGTTACAGCTGGGGGCCAAATGAAAATTTCAGATCTGAGATTGATAGTTTTTTTTTGGTTAGAACAAGCCTATTACAAACTGCAGAAGTGATGTGTGTAAGTTAAGACACAAGTCAGTAATCAAGCATCCCTGCCCTGCCATATCCCTGGTGCCTGCTGCCTGTGTGTGACCTGGGTTGTTGGTCTCTGTTCCTTCTCTCTGGGACTAGCCATGATTTGCTTCGTCTGTTTTCATTACCCTGACAGATTAGTTTGAACCTTGGACTTTGAGGGTCTGTTGTCAGTGCACTAAGACACATTCCCACAGGCTACGGGTGTAATTGTGCTATCTTCTGCCCCGCACTACACAACCCGCTTTTTGATCTCTATTGGCCACGGTCTGTCAGCAAAGCAAGAGACCATATATTGCCGGGACTGTGTAACTGAGAGATTGACAACTCTGCACACAAAATACATCTCGCCACTCATTTTGTTTTCCATTTCTGCTCGGCCAAGCAGCATTTTGCATGAGTTGCGATCATATTGACAGGATTATTATTAAGCTGTACGTCTATTTCTCACTGAAACATTCTTACTTATACTCACCTTTCCAATTTTTCAAAATTTGTCCACAACACAGCCTGCTCCATCTCTTAAATCTTCTTCATCTTTACAAAATTTCAGACCCTCCTCACTCCTCCAATTGCAATCTCTTGCAAATCCCTGATTTTCATTGCACCGAAGCTCTTCACAAAACCATCTGCAGACAAACACTGGCCCCAAGGAGCGTAGGAAAATATTGGGACAGGTGACCACACAAAGAGGTCCTGTGGTGGAGAGGATGTCTCTGGGCCAGAAGATCTGAGTTCAAGTCACAACCTCAGGATGTCATGGCCAAGAGAGAAGGCAGTGGTCTAAATGATAATGTCACTGAGTTATTAATCCAGGACGTCAGGTTAATGTTCTGGGGTGTGGGTTTGAATCCTACTATGGCAGATGGTGAAATTTGAATTCAATGGAAAATTTGGAATAGATAATGACCACAGCCAATTGTCATTAAACGTCTATCTAGTTCACTAAGGTCATTGAGAGAAGGAAATCCCCCATCCTTACCCGGTCTGGCCTACATGTGACTCCACATCCATTGCAATATGGCTCTTAACTGTCCTCTGGGTGATTAGGGCTAGGCAATAAATGCTGGACTAGCCTGTGACACCGACATCACATGAAGGGATAAAAACTAAGGAGGAGGTCTGTCATAATGGGCTGACTGAAAAATAAACACAGGTTTAAGGGCATCTTAAAGTGGAGAGTAAGGAAGGGATGCAAGACCTACACAAGTGAATACACTGTGGAGTTCATGTCAGTCAGTGATGTGACTAAGTCTAAGAAAAGCAGAACAATCTGAACTGGAGACTGAGAAAGGAGTAACATTCTGCAGTCAGAGAGATATGGTTCTAATGAGGACTGTAGTAACATTTACAGCATAAGCAGAGTTGGAATTATTTCCCAAGCCTAGATCCTGGCAGAGCAGACAAGGTTTACAAACTGAACCAGCTCAAAGGAGACTTGGACAAACCAAGCTAAGAACAAAAGGCAGACCAGATAATGGTCACAGTGGTCCTTTCCATGGTCACCCCAGTACCTAAACAGATATTACCCCCAATGAAGGAACAATCAAAATCAGAGATTCACAAAAGGCCAGAATTACAGGAGCACAGACTTTCCTGGGAAGCTGTGAGGCCTGGAGGAAGGGTCTGAGGAAGGGTCACCGGACCCGAAATGCTATCTCTGATTTTTTTTTCACAGATGCTGCCAGACCTGCTGAGCATTTCCAGCAACTTCTGTTTTAGGCCTGGAGGAAGATCGGGAGAGGACAACGCCAGAAAGGGATTTGCAACCAAAATGTGAATTTTAAAACCAAATGAGTTGCCAGATTGTGAAGCCATGTGTGTCTGTTTGTGGGGAGTGAGGTGGTGAGGGAACCAATAAACAAAAGCATTGAAAATCAATAACCTTTTTCTCAAAGCCCCTAGGATTGAAGCATTGCCCTGGAGTTTAATCATTCACTCGTGGAGAATGTAGCTCAGTCTTGGAGGATCGGCAAACCCTGAAATGTCCACAGGCTACTGTCTGAAAATGGTAGGAAGGAGTGATCAGGGGTCAAGTGGATTGTAGGGGCACGTAATATATGAAGAAAAAAAAACTCACTGCTCTATCAGCCATTCCTTTTTTGCAAATAAACTGAAATTAAGAGATTCATTTCAGGGCAGTTTGCTGCATCGTGTAGAGCCAAGGTAGTGAGTGCAGTTTCTTAATTAGGCTAATGTATGCACAGCACTAAGCTCATTTCCCCTCAAGCTTGGTTTTAATGACAATATGAGAATCTTTTCACATCAAAAAAAATTATGGGGACGTCTCTTGCATAAAAATTATTTCCAAGGAAAACATTCAAATGCCTGTCTTCCCTTGCACAGCACTCACAGCATCTCTTCTACACCAGAGATGTCCAGCATTATCAGACATTAACCACTGCTGTGTCAAGTGGGAGCCCAAAGGGGGAAGGAGGGAGAGAATAAGGAAGTAAGGAAAGGAGCGAAACAGAGAGGAAATGGGAGGTGAGGAAGGGAGAGGAGAAAGAAGGTAGGAGGGAAGGACCAAGGGTAAGGGTGGGAGGGAGTGGGGCAGAAAGAGGGAGGGATGGAGGAAATGAAAGAGAGAAGAAAGGAAGGGCAGGAGGAAGGGAGGGAAGGAGGAGAGTGGGCAGGAGGATAATAGCAAAGGCATGACAGAAAGAAAAAAGGAGGGAGGGAAGAAGGAACAGAAAGACGGAGGCAAAAAGGAACAGGAGGAAAAGAAGGAGAGAAAGATGCAAAAAATAGAGAAGGAAGGAATGGAGAAAAGGAGGGAGGAAAGGTATTAGGAAGGGAGCAAGAGAGGGAAGAACAGAGTGAGGGAAGAAGGTAGGGAGCAAGATTGGGACGAGCAAAGATTTATGGTTGATCCCTGCCTGAACTCCATGTTGCCACCTACTTCCTGTGTCCCTTATTCCCTGAGAGACTGAAAATCCATCAATCCCAGCCTTTGGTATGTTCAAGGATGGGGAACCCTCAGGCCTCTTGGGGAAAAACATCTAAAAAAAATCTAAAGATTCACAACCCTTGAAGTGAAACAATTGGCCTTTATGTCAGAGACAACAAGGTGCAGAGCTGCTTGAACACAGCAGGCTCTCTGCATCTTGTTGTCTCGGATTCTCCAGCATCTGCAGTTCCTACTATCTCTGGCCTTTATGTCAGTTGTACATGATCAGTCCTTTATCCGGAGACTGTATTCCCTTGTTTTAGATACCCCAGCCAGATGGAAACAATCTCTCAGTATTTACTTGACATTTCAATGACAATCTTACTCATTCTTCTAAACGCCAGAATTTATAGTCTCAAGTTACGCAACCTCTCATCACTGCACATCCTCCGGAGGTCAATGTTGTTAACCTTATGCTGAACCACATCCAAGGCAAGTATATCCTTCTCGAGATAGTAGGAACTGCAGATGCTAGAGAATCCGAGATAACAAGGTGTAGAGCTGGATGAACACAGCAGGCCAAGCAGCATCAGAGGAGCAGGAAGGCTGACGTTTCGGGCCTAGACCCTTCTTCAGAAATGGGGGAGGGGAAGGGGGTTCTGAAATAAATAGGGAGAGAGGGGGAGGCGGATAGAAGATGGATAGAGGAGAGGATAGGTGGAGAGGAGACAGACAGGTCAAAGAGGCGGGGATGGAGCCAGTAAAGGTGAGTGTAGGTGGGGAGTTAGGGAGGGAATAGGTCAGTCCAGGGAGGATGGACAGATCAAGGGGCGGGATGAGGCTAGTAGATAGGAGATGAGGGTGGGGCCTGAGGTCAGAGGAGGGGATAGGTGGGAGGAAGAACAGGTTAGGGAGGCGGGGACAAGCTGGGCTGGTTTTGGGATGCAGTAGGGGGAGGGGAGATTTTGAAGCTTGTAAAGTCCACATTGATACCATTGGGCTGCAGGGTTCCCAAGCGGAATATGAGTTGCTGTTCCTGCAATTCGGGTGGCATCATTGTGGCATTGCAGGAGGCCCAGGATGGACATGTCGTCTAAGGAATGGGAGGGGGAGTTGAAATGGTTTGCGACTGGGAGGTGCAGTTGTTTAGTGCGAACTGAGCGTAGGTGTTTTGCAAAGCGGTCCCCAAGCCCCTTGGTTTCCCCGATGTAGAGGAGGCCACAACGGGTACAGCGGAAAGGGTTTCCGAAGAGAAGAAGATTTTCTGAAGAAGGGTCTAGGCCCAAAACGTCAGCTTTCCTGCTCCTCTGATACTGCTTGGCCTGCTGTGTTCATCCAGCTCTACACCTTGTTACCTCAGATTCTCCAGCATCTGCAGTTCCTACTATCTCTACATCACTCTGCACTCTCTTTGTGTGCTCCTCAGCCGACACTCTCCCCTCTCTTTGTTTTATCAGTCAATATGAATGTATTACTGTCAGTCTGTTCATCAAAGCCATCAATATAGTTTGTAAATAGTTGAGGCCACAGCCCTAACTCTTGCTGCATTCCACTATAGCTATAGCTTGCCAACTTGTCAATGTCTCGTTCATCTCTAATCTGTTCCCTGTCCTCCAAGCAATCCTTTAACCCTGCTAATATATTACTCCCGACTCCACAAACCCTTATTTTCCACCTTTTGCGTGGCACCTTATAGAATACCTTTTGGAAATCCAAAAAAATATTACATCTGCTGGTTCCCCTTTACCCAGCCTACTAGCAATAACCTCAAGAAATCTCAAGAAAATTTGTCAGACCTAGGTTCTTTATCAGACATATTGCCTCTGTGTGATCAAAGAATAATTTTATGGGGCATTGTTAAGACTTACTTAATGATAGATTGCAGGATTTTCCCAAGAACTGGTGTCAGGTGAACTGGCCTGTTGTTCCCTGTTTTCTCTTTCTCTCTCTCTTAAAGAAATGCATGACATTTGCCTAATCTCCATTCCAAAGGCACTTCTTAAACCTAGGGAGTCACGGCCAGCATATCCAATATAACTGTTGTTACCTCCTGAGAACCCTAGCATGTAGGCCATCACATTCTGGGGATTGAACAGTTTTTAATCTCCTATGTTTCTCTAATTTTGTTTTTGCTGCTGGTATTAATTAGTTTAAGTTCTTTATTAATCCCTTGGCTATTCTATTTCTACGATTTAATTTGCATCTTCTGTGAAGACAGACACAAAATATTTATACAACGTCTCTGCCATTTTGTCATTCCCCATGATAATTTCTCCTGGTCTGACCTCACATGGGCCTAGATTTACTTTTGCAACAGTCCCTTTTTGTATACTCAAAAAAATTTGCACTATCAACAACCTGGGGATTATCATTGACCGGAAACTGAACTGAACTAAACCAACTGTATAACTGTGGATTCAAGACCTAGTCAGAGGCTATGAACAGTGCAGTGAATAACTCACCTCCTGACTCCCCAGAGCCTGTCTACCAACTGTAAGGCTCAAGTCAGGAGTGTGATGGAATACTCCCCACTTGCCTGGATGAGTGCAGCCCCAACAACACTCAAGAAACTTGACACCATCCAGGACAAAGCAGCCCGCTTGATTGGCGCTACATCCACAAACATGGTCTCCCTCCACCACCAATGCATAGTAACAGCAGTGTGCATCATCAATAAGATGCACTGCAGAAATTCACCAAAGGTCCTTAGGCAGCAGTTTCTAAACCCATAATCACTATCATCTGGAATGACGAGGCTTGCGGGGAAGGAAATCTATCATCTTCATCTGCTTGGCCCTACATGTGCCTCCAAACCCACAGCAATATAGTTGACTCCTCTCAGTTCAAGGGCAATTAGGGATGGGAAACAAAGCTAATCTAGCCAGTGAGATAACAAGGTGTAGAGCTGGATGAACACAGCAGGCCAAGCAGCATCAGAGGAGCAGAAAGGCTGACATTTCGGGCCTAGACCCTTCTCCTGAACATAAGAACATAAGAACTAGGAGCAGGAGTAGGCCATCCGGCCCCTCAAGCCTGCCCCGCCATTTAATAAGATCATGGCTGATCTTTTTGAGACTCAGCTCCATTTACCCGCCCACTCACCATAACCCTTAATTCCCTTACTGTTCAAAAATTTATCCAGCCTTGCCATAAAAACATTCAGCGAGGTAGCTTCAACTGCTTCACTGGGCAGGGAATTCCACAGATTCACAACCCTTTGGGTGAAGAAGTTCCTCCTGACCTCAGTCCTACATCTGCTTCCCTTTATTTTGAGGACATGCCCTCTAGTCCTAGTTTCACCTGCTAGCAGAAACAACTTCCCTGCCTCCACTTTATCTATTCCCTTCATAATCTTATATGTTTCTATAAGATCTCCCCTCATTCTTCTGAATTCCAATGAGTATAATCCCAGTCTACTCAGTGTCTCCTCATAATCTAACCCTCTCAACTCTGGAATCACCCGAGTGAATCTCCTCTGCACCCCCTCCAGTGCTAGTATATCTCTTCTCAAGTAAGGAGGCCAAAACAGCACACAGTACTCCAGGTGTGGCCTCACCAGGACCCTATACAGCTGCAGCATAGCCTCCCTGTTTTTAAACTCCATCCCTCGAGCAATGGCAGACAAAATTCCATTTGCCTTTTTAATGACCTGCTGCACCTACAATCCCACCTTCAACGATTCATGCACAAGGAAACCCAAGTCCCTCTGCACAGCAGCATGCTGCAATTTTTTACCATTTAAAACATTGTCCATTTTGCTGTTATTCCGACCAAAATGGATGACCTCACACTTATCAACATTGTACTCCATCTGCCAGGCCTTTGGCCACTCACTTAGACTATCTATATCCCTCTGCAGACTTTCAGTGTCTTCTGCACACTTTGCTCTACCACTCACCTTACTGTCATCTGCAAATTTTGACACACCACACTTTGTCCCCAACTCCAAATCATCTATGTAAATTGTAAAGAATTGCGGTCCCAACACTGATCCCTGAGGCACACCACTAGCCACTGACTGCCAACCAGAAAAACACCCATTTACCCCTACTCTTTGCTTTCTACCGGTCAACCAATCCTCTATCCATGCCAATACATTACCTGTAATGCTGTGCAACTTTATCTTATGTAGCAGCCTTTGGTGTGGCACCTTGTCAAATGCCTTCTGGAAATCCAGATACACCACATCCACAGGTTCCCCATTGTCCACCATGCAAGTAATGTCCTCAAAGAATTCCACCAAATTAATTAAACATGACCTTCCCTTCATGAACCCATGCTGGGTGTTCCCAATGGGACAATTTATATGCAGATGTCTTGCTATTTCTTCCTTAATGATAGATTCAAGCATTTTCCCCACTACCGAAGTTAAGCTCACTGGCCTGTAGTTGCCTGTTTTTTGTCTACTTCCTTTTTTAAACAGTGGCGTCACATTGGCTGTTTTCCAATCTGCAGGAACCACCCCAGAGTCCAGTGAATTTTGGTACATAATTACTAGTGCGTTTGCTATTTCCCCCATCACCTCTTTTAGTATCCTGGGATGCATTTCATCAGGGCCAGGAGACTTGTCTACCTTTAGCCCCATTAGCTTGCCCAGCACTGCCTCCTTAGTGATAATGATAGTTTCTCTGTCCTCACCTGCTATAACCTTCTTGCCATTAGTTTTCGTCATGTTATTTATGTCTTCCACTGTGAAGACCCATACAACATAACTGTTTAATATCTCGGCTATTTGCTCATTCCCAATTATTAAATTGGCCTTCTCATCGTCTAAAGGACCAATGTTTACCTTCGCCAGTCTTTTACGATTTACATATTTGTAGAAACTTTTGCTGTCTGTTTTTATATTCTGAGCTAGTTTACTCTCATAATCTATCTTATTTTTCTTTATAACTTTTTTTGTGGCTTTCTGTTGGCCTTTAAAGATTTCCCAGTTTACTAGTTTCTCACTACTCTTTGCTTTTTTGTATGTTTTTTTTTCAATCTGATACTTTCCTTTATTTCCTTAGACATCCATGGCTGGCTCTCTCCTTTCCTACAGTTCTTCCTTATCACTGGAATATACTTCTGCTGAGCACTGTGAAAAATTGTTTTGAAAGTCCTCCACTGTTCCTAAATTGACCCACCATAAAGTTTTTGCTCCCATTCTACCTTAGCTAACTCCTCCCTCATTCCTTCATAGTCTCCTTTGTTTAAGCACAGGACATAGGTACTGGATTTAACCTTCTCACGCTCCATCTGTATTTTAAATTCGACCATACTGTGATCGCTCCTTCCGAGAGGATCCCTAACTGTGAGATCATTAATTATTCCTGTCTCATTACACAGGACTAGATCTAGGATAGCTTGCTCCCTCGTAGGTTCCATTACATATTGTTCAAGGAAATTATCGTGGATGCATTATACGAACCCATCCTCAAGGCTGCCATGACCAATCAATATGTAGATTAAAATCCCCCATGATAATTGCTGTACAATTTTTACATACATTAGCTATTTCCATGTTTATTGCCTGCCCCAGCACGATGTCATTATTTGGTGGCCTATAGACTACACCTATCAGTGACTTCTTCTCCCTGCTATTCCTAATTTCCACCCAAATGGATTCAACGTTTTGTTCAGTAGAACTTATATCATCTCTCACTTCCGCCCTGATATCATCCTTAAAAATCAGAGCAACACCACCTCCCTTACCTTCATGTCTGTCCTTCTGAACAGTTTGATACCCCTGGATATTTAACTCCCAGTCATGACCATCCTGTAACCATGTCTCTGTAATGGCCACTAAATCATACCCATTTGCCATGATTTGCACTGTCAATTCATCCACCTTGTTTCGAATGCTCCGAGCATTCAGATAAAGTGCCCTTATGCCAGTTTTTGCACCTTCTTTTTGGGTCCTATTACCTCCATTACTAACAGCTCTTGAGTTCTCCTTCCCTTTAACTTTTTTCCCAATTTTCAATGGAGTTGAAGCTTCCTTGTCACCTGCTAACCTGCTGCTTTGCCTTACATTAATTGTTATTCTCCCTGTATGCTCACTCCTCCCTTCCCCCCTACTTACTAGTTTAAAGTCTTATTAACCACCCTATTTACCCTTTTCGCCAGAACACTGGACATGGGCCTGTTCAGGTGGAGTCCATCCCAGCGATATAGATCCCTCCTGTCCCAGAACTGATGCCAGTGCCCCATGAAAAGGAAACCCTCTTTCCCACACCACTCTTTTAGCCACGTGTTTACTTCCCTGATCCTCGCCTCCCTATGCCAATTTGCACATGGCTCGGGCAGCAATCCAGAGATTATGACCCTTGAAGACCTGTTTTTCAGTTTTGTTCCTAGCTTTTCATAATCCCGAAACAGGTCTTTTTTCCTAGTCCTGCCTATGTGTTGGTACCTACGTGGACCACAACAACTGGATCCTCCCCCTCCCTCTCCAGTATCCTCTCAAGCCGGTCAGAGATGTCTCGCACCAGGCAGGCAACATACCATGTGGGATTCTCTATCCTGCCCGCAAAGGATACTGTCTATCCCCCTGATGATGGAATCCCCTACAACTACAATCTGTCTTTTTGCTCCACCCTCTTGAATGGCCTCCTGGACCATGGTGCCACGGTCAGTTGACTCTTCCTTCCTGCAGCCCTGTTCCTCATCCACACAGGGAGCAAGTGCCTCATACCTGTGGGACAATGTCAAGGGCTGCGGTTCCTGTGTTCCTGTCTATACGGTCCCTCTACTTGCCTCACTCGCAGTCACACACTGCTGTCCCTGCCCGCCGATCGAATTAACATTAGTTAATCTACCAGGTGTGACTGCCTCCTGGAACACAGCATCCAGGTATTTCTCCCCCTCCCGGATGTGCCGCAGTGTTTGGAGTTCAGATTCCAGCTCATCAATTTTGAGCCGGAGCTCCTCAAGCAGCCAACACTTGCTGCAGATGTGGTCACTGCCGTTCTCAATGGGATCAGCTAGCTCCCACATCATACAGATTAAACTTTTACTGGAATTTTCATGTTTAATGGAATGCATATTATTGAATGTTTTGAATTGCTTTAAATCCTTCCCCTGTTATTTATCACCATACATTTCTTTTTATTCACCCGATCAACTTTTCTAGCATTCCTCTCATACTTACAGGGCAATATAGTGGCTCAGTGGTTAGCTCTGCTGCCTTGCAGCACCAGGGACCTGGGTTCAACCCCTTGGGTGAAAATCCCCATGGGATTTATATGTTCTCCCCTTGTCTGGTTTCCTCCCACAGTCCAAGGAAGTGCAGGGGTAAAGTGAGTCTGGGTGGAATGCTCTTCAGTGGGTCAGTGCAGACTTAATGGGCAAAATGACCTCTTTCTGCACTATAAAGCTTCTAATTAGCTCGTTTTAAATTTAAGATTTTGGTTTGAGATGGAGTATGTCACTCTCAAAGTTAATATGGAATTCCATTGTATTATGATCACTTTTTTTTGCAGGGAATCTTTTACTATCAGATTATCAACAACCTATCGCATTTCAGAATATTGCAATTACTTTATCCCTAGTTTGCTCCACAATGTGTTGTTCCAAGTTAACATTTAATCTGAAAGAAAAAGCATCAGATAATGCAGCACTCCCTCAATAATGCACTGGTATGTTTACCTGGACTGTTTTAGAGACTTGGAAATCAGAGCCTGGGGATTCACCCATGAAGTGGAAAAACAGAATCAGGACATTTCCTAGCTCTGTTGAACTAGACCAGATGGCAGTGATGTGGAGATTGCAATTTTGAATGCAGGCTTTCTTAAGAGTTGGAGTGGATGACTCTAGAGTGAGTGCAGAGGTTGCTGGCTATGGAAGCAGGCTGGGCAAGAAGGCTGGCCTTAGTGCATTGGTACCACAGTGAAGTTTTACAAAAGGACCAGAAGTATTCCTGCAGGCTTCACACACACTCCACCACACCTATTCCCCCACGCTCACATACACACATTTCACATGCTCCATCCATACCAGCCTGTGCTACCTTACACTCTGTACCCAAATGTAATAGCTCCTCATTTCCTCCATGCCAAGTATTGTTGTTGTAGTACCCCATGAATCTTTGTAAGACTTTAAGACAACTTATTGTTCCTGCCTACCCATGCTCCATTATAGCTTCATGCCAATTTGTCCTTCTGTCTACCTCACACAGTCATTTATAACCCATATACCAATTTACTGCCAACTCGTGTTACTCCATGCCCCTTACCAATAACCATTTTCCCTTCACATTTATCGTGCAAACTCATCATTATCCAACATGGTGGATCTCAAGACTCATTTAAAGACTTTTGAAAGAAGTTCTAAGTGTCACTGTCTTGATAAAACACCTTCATTCATAAAAACCAATTTACTAAATTCACATCCAATTACATAATTATATAATTACATAAAGCCTTACAATACCAAGTATTTTATTCAAGCACATCACCTCTTAGAACAAGCATTAAAATTTATAACCGCAAGTCAATGAATATACAACCACTTGGAGCGATCAAACTATGAAATGGTAGGCACCCTACTGTGCTAACAAAAGGCGATTGTGAAATTAGCCATGCAGTGCTAATCCAGTAATAGTAACCTGCAGGTTTACATCAACAGGGAGTGTAAAATAACAAATAATATTTTATTTAACATTCTGGACACAGACACTGTTTGACTACTTCCTTTCACAGTTCTTTTTAACAATATCCTTTGAAACCTTTGGTAGTTTGACTTTATACTTTTGAATATTCCTATTGACAGCTCTAGAATGTGTGTGTGAGTTGATTCTTTATAACTGTTTGACATTAACCAGGATTGATCCATCCAGAATGGACACAAACTGACTGAGTTCAAACTTCACAGTGACAAATAGTTAATGCTTTTGACACACAGTCATGACTACGTTTAACAATTCTAAAGGGCATCCGATCTCTCCCAAAGGATCTCCTCCAAAGATGCCCTAGGACCTTATTCAAAAGGGTACCCTATCTGTCCATACGGGTAGAACAGCAATCCATATTGTTCAGATCTGCTTCCACCGGGTGGAATCTATGCATGTTGCATTTCAGACACTAGCAGAACCAAGCTCACGCATGAGAGGAGGCATTTGCTGATTTATATGCACAACTGCCTCTAGCAAATACGCAATGCATGCTACACAACCTGTCCCTGTTCCTGCCCCGTGTGTCTGTGTCAGTGTTGTGTTCGGGGCAAGCCTTCTGATTTCCATGCTCACATACCAGTTTTGCAAGAAGGGTGTACCTCTCTACCATTGAGATCCACACGTTTCAGTTTAAGAAGTGAGCCATAATAATTGAGGGGAGATGTTAGCATCATGATAATGTCACTGAATTAGTAATACAGTAGCCCAGGCTAATGCACCAGGGGCGAGATTTCATAATTTCACCCCAACAGCTGGGGGAATTTAAAATTCAACTCATACATTGGGACTATAAAGCTAGGTTCAGTTTAATGCTCACCATCACCTTTGATTGTTGTTAAAGCCCATTTGGTTCACTCATAGTCTTTAGGGAAGGAAATCTATTGGTCTTACCCAGATTAGCCTATGCGATACTCCAGACCCATAGAACGCAGTTAATTCTTGATGTCCTTCAATTCAGGTCATTCAACAGTGGTTAGGGATGGATAACAAATGCTGGCTTTTCCCATATACTATGAAAGGATAAAGAAATTGAAAATGTGTTTCATTACGATTCTAATTAGCAAATTTAAAAATTGACCACAATGACCATGTGAGCTCTTAAGGATTTTTTTGTGCCTTAATTATTTAAATAGACAAACATAAAACAGAATATATGTTTCAGTTGAGCTTTATTCCTTGTTCTGACTTGAGCCAACATTGGTCCAATCAGAATGGGTATAAACTGACTGAGATACAAGGTCATTTGGTTTGCAATCCAAAGTTGCATTGATAAGGAGAAACTCTGAAATGTAGATCATAGAATAGAACCCCTACAGTGTGGAAACAGGCCCTTCAGCCCAACAAGTCCACACTGACCCTTGGAACATCCCACCCAGAACCATCCCCCTATAACCCGTCCCTAGACACTATGGGCAGTTTAGCATGGCCAATCCACCTAACCTACACATCTTTGGACTGTGGGAGGAAACCAGAGCACCTGGGGGAATCCCACACAGACACAGGGAGAACGTGCAATCTCCACACAGTCACCCGAGGGTGGAATTGAACCCAGGACCCTAGCACTGTGAGGTAGCAGTGCTAACCACTGAGCCACCGTGCCGCCCAAATGTCAATGTAGATGTGCAGTCTATCTATTTTATAGATTCTACTCCGTTCAGTGGAGTGTCTTAGTGCCCTTGTCCCTAAATTGAGAATATTACATTCATAATGCAGTACATTTGGCCCAACTAGCCTATGCTGATCTTTATATTCTACTCAAGTTTCCTATTCCACCTATCTCAGCACCTCCTTCAGTATTTCTTTCTATCCCCATTTCTCTCATATACTCATTTAGTTTTACTTTAGAAGAATGAAATGCATTTGGACAATATCCCTCCAAACTTTTCCTATTCATGAACTTATCCAAATGTCTTTTAAATATTTTAACTGTATTTGCATCCATCACTTCCTCGGGCAGTTCATTCCACACATATAAAAAGTTGCCTACGCAGCCTATTTTTCCAACCATCTCCTGTAGCAATGAGCTCCACACTCTAGTCACATTCAGAATAAAGAGATTTATCCATAATTCCTTATTAGATTTATTAGTAACTATCCTATATTTTTAGGCCCACTTTCACAATTCTCCCACAAGTGTGAACATTCTCGATTCTTCTCCCCGGTCCACCGCCATTTGTAATTTTGAAGGCCTCTTTCTAGAGAAAAACATTACAATCCAATAGCTGTAATCTCATCTTTCTTGTACCGTCCATGTCACGTTGTTTTCAATCTCCTCAATGCTTCCAGATCCTTTTTCATAATATGGGAATCAGAACAATGCAGCCTGACCATACAAGTTTAGCATCATTTCACTACGTTCGAATTCTATATCCTAGAAATAATTTCCAGTCCTGTATTATCATTTTTAATTGCTTTACTGTCCTGCCATGATGCTGCTAATGATTTGTTCCCAAAATCCATATCACGCTCCTACACAACCACTTTCATCTTTGAATTAACATTTCGGGTCCTGCCCTTCCTCAGAACAGTTCTGAGGAATGATCACCGGACCCGAAACATTAACTCTGATATTTTTCTTCACAGGTGCTGCCAGACCTGCTGAGCTTTTCCAGGAACTTCTCTTTTTGTTCCTGATTTACAGCATCTGCAGTTCTTCCGGTTTTCATCTTTGAATCTTCACTGTGTTCAATTCAAAATTCAGTGCACCACATCCGCTGTTAACTCATTCATTTCCTGGGACTCAAATGTTCTCTCTCAGACTTATCTACCTCTGCTTCAAGGAAAAAAGGATTTGTATTTATGTAGCATCCCCAAGTCCTCAAGTTCAATGCATTTCCCAGGCAATTATTTTTGTAACAAAATGAAACAAAGAGCTGTGGATGCTGAAGATGTGAAACAAAAACAGAAAGTTCTGGAGAAATTCAGTTGGCCTGGCAGCATGTGTGGAAAAAGAAACAGAGTTAACATTTCAAGACCACTGACCCTTCTTCAGAGCTCTGGATTCAAAACATTAACTCAGTTGCTTTTAATGATGTGACATCTGCTAATTTGTCCACTGCAGAATCTCGCAAGCACTGGTGAGATGAGTTATCGGTTAACATAGAGTCATAGACTCGTACAGCATGGAAACAACACCTTCGGTCCAACTAGTCCATGCCAACCATGATTCCAAATTAAACTAGTCCCACCTGCCTGCATTTGGCCAATATCCTTCCAAACCTTTCCTATTCGTGTACTTATCCAAATGTCTTTTAGATGTTGTAACTGTACCTGCATCCCTCATGTCCTCGGGCGGTTCAATCCACACGTATAATAAGTTGTCCCTCATGTTCTTTTTTAAACTTTCTTCTCTCACCTTAAAAATATGCTCCCTGGTTTTGGGGGGCCACTCCAGGCAAAAGACCCTTGCTATTCACCTTATCTATGCCCCTCATGATTTTATAAACCTTTGCAAGGTCACCCCTAAACCTCCTACACTCCAGTGAAAAAGTCCCAGCCTACCCACCCTATTTTTATAACTTAAACTCTCCATTCCTGGCAATATCCTGGTAAATCTTTTCTGAGCCCTCTCTAATTAACACCAGGCTCCCTATAGCAGGGCGACCAAAACTGCACACAGCACTCCAGAAGAGGCCTCACCAACACCCTGTACAACCTCAACCTGATTTAACATTACGCCATAATCAACAACACCTTCCAGTTGCCCACCATTTTAACTCCCCCTCCCATTCCCTGGGTGACATGCCCATACTGGGCCTCCTCCAGTGTCACAGTGACACTACCTGCAAACTGGAGGAGCAGCACCTCATATTCTGCCTCGGGAGCCTACAGCCCGATGGCCTAAACATAGAATTCACCAGTTTCAAAATCTCCCAACCCCCAGCCTCATCCCATGTCCAACCCTGCCTCTCATCCCCGCCTCCTTGACCTGACACAACCTGTCCATCTTCTTTCCCACCTATCTGCCCCACTCTTCCCACTGACCAACCTTCACTGCGCCTTATCTGCATTCACCTATCACCATCCTACCTACCTTCCTATAGCCCCAAAACCCTCCCCCTATTTATTTCCCGGCTCCCTTCCCCCTTCCCCAGTCCTGATGAAGGGTCCCGAACTGAAATGTCGACTTTCCTGCTCCTCTGATGCTGCCTGATCTGCTGTGTACCTCCAGCTCCACACTGTGTTATCTCTGGCGGTTCTTGCTATCCCCGATGACTTAACATTGTTGGTTAAGGGACAACTATTGATTAATGCTCTAGGGAAAATTGCCTGCTCTTCTTCAAACAGTCCCATGGATAAGTTACAACCATGATGGCAAGATGGATAGCATTCTGGCAATGCAGCATTCCATCTGTATTACACTGACATAATTTCCTGATTTATGCACCGAGCTGGCCATTCCCTGACCATTGCTTTTACTCTTGTTCATCAATGATTCACCACAGTATAAACTCCACCCATCAGATATGAAGGACTGTTCCTGGGAAGAGCTGGGCAATTCTCATTCTAGGTTGTAAAACTAAGTTGTAAATTGTGTACCGGAATGTTTCAGTGGCAGTAATGTGTACCTACCCTTAAGTTGAGACTGACTTTTCACAAGAAATGACCATGTACCATTTTGTGATGTAACTAGCCATTAAGTACTGTGTACTTAAGGATGGAGAATGGGTAGCTCTTTCTGGAACCAGGATAGACATGATGGGCTGAATGGCCTCCATCTGTACTTTAAAATTCTGTGATTAATATATTGTTCATCAAAATCGAGCATTTCTTCTGCCAAAGACTTCATGTAGACATCCTTCCCCACATGGTATCTGTAACTTACCTTACTTATCCTGACCTGGTCAGGCCTACATAAGGCTCAATATGGTCAATGTGGTTGACTCTAAACTGCCCCCTGAATGGGTATAGCATTAGTTCGAGGGCAATTAGGATGGGCAACAAATGGTGGCGTTGCTGGCAGCAACTTTATCCTACAGATGAATAAAAAAAAAATTTAGACTAATACCATGGATTGATGGCAGTGAACTTACCCAAAATTCCTCAGCTCCACCATTATAATAGGGCCCACTGTAACTCAAACTCAACACTAATGTGGTTGACTCCAATACCTCTGAAATGGCCCAGCAAGTTACTTGGTTTTATGCACAGAACACCACCACATGCACAAGAACAAATAGGATATAATCTGCAAATTCTGTGCTTGCCTGTGACGGCCACATCAGGAATGAATGTAAAAAGAAACTTTATGCTCTACTTGGAGCTACAAGGGTGTTGAAACAGACAATTGCCTTCTGGAGGCTGAACTGCCCACCATAACTTCACAGCTGGGTTTATTGAGCGCTGGGAAATAGGGCCAGAAGCTACCAAACAGAAGTTGAATTCCCAGTTGCATTGCATGTTAAATATGTTAATGACATGTCCCAACTCTCCAACATTGAATGCCCTGTCCCCACCACGATAAAAAATGCCAAATGGTGGCTATGTTGGCATTTTTTAGGGTTTAACCCTCCAATCTCCCACTGCCTAGTGTTGACAGTTGGTTGTAATATTAACTTAATTGAACCCTTTCATCTGCTTGATTCAAACAGTGATTAATCCAATGCTCAGGCCACTGAAAGTCAAGTTTTTCAAAATAATGTTGATTGTTCACTCTGGTTAATGGGTGTGATTAATACATTAAAATTCCTCCGGTGTTCCATATGATGATGCTGTCGTTTCTGATGATAAATGACAGAAAGCAGACAAGAATTTTAAGTGCAGCCATCTTCCATCATGCCTTTTCACTGGTCAGATCACTGCTGTTGAAGCTCTAATTACCTCATTCAAATGGAAGATTGGCTTTAACTCTTCACTTGCACAAATGGCATTATTTCTCACGATGGAAGAGTAACACTTACTGGAGAGAAGGAGCTTTTCATCCCAGTGTTTCCAACCAAAACAACAATCATGCTCATGTATTGCTTGCAGAGTTCAAGGGTTGATGAGTGGTTCGGCAGTTTGTACAAAATGCACACCCCATTAAGTCTTGCGATTTAATTTTCCACGTGAACACTTCCCTTCTTGCAGGAGCACATTCCTCAAGTGCCTCTCACAGTTTTAGGACGTCTTAAAACTCTTTACAGCCAAGCAATTATATCCAAAGTGTAAGTACTGTTTTAATATGGAATATATGTCATGAATGAGCTTCCATTACTGATATTTTCTGAGGGCTCATATCTAAACAATTGTGAACATTTGTTCATTTGGAGTATGGAGGAGATACCTAGATTGTTTAATTTTAACAGGTCATCAAAAGGACACTGTGAGATCCTTTATTTTCAAAACCATTTGTTTTGAGCTCAGTAAACAGCCATGGTTATAGCCCGTGGAACAGCTGGATTTACTGGAAGTCACATGTCTGAGTTGATGGTTGTTATGAACGGTGGCAATTTTGATATTGTTTGGAGTTCAGTTGGGGTGTGCCCTGTGAAGAGATAAGTCCTTCCCAGCTCGGCCCTGTGTTACCTATCTTTAGAGGTCCTCTGAATCCCTTTTGAGTGTGAGAGTTGAGAAACAAAAACAGCTGTTTTCCTTAAAAGAATTCAAAGTGATTGCCGCTTCACAAACCAGTGACAACCGTTTACGTCAGGTGACACCTGTCTATGTCTGCGAAGACACCAGACTGATAGCATCAGGAACATTTCATAACTTCTCACTTATAAGAACTAACCATTGTTTGGCCATAGTATCTTTCTCAAAACTAACCCCTGCAGACCAAGTTGTCCATGTTTTCCATTAACTGATGTATGTGCGTGTTGGGTTATTTCAAAGGGTAATGATTTATAAAGATTTGAAGTCTTATATTTCAAACTACGTGTTTGTGGGCTTTTCATCTTTGTGGAACATGTCTTTTTTTTTTAAATAAATCAATGATTTAATTGTATTTGAAAGAAAACTGACTTTTATGCTCAACCTAGTATTGATAAGGTATATGATTGGCTATACATAATTGGCAATGTGATTGGCTATACATAATTGGCAATGTGGTTGACTCTGGGCAATGGGAAGGCAAATATTGACCTAATCACAACACCCTCATCCAATGAATGAATTTTTTTTTTAAAAAATGAGCAACCAGGTAAAAACTTCAATTTATGTTGCGACCAGTGTCTTGGTGGGATTGGACAGGGACAGTGCATATCTCAAAACTCAGTTGTAACAGCCAAATTGTAAACAGCAAGCTTCCACAAATTAAATAAATGAGCAAATCGTCCTTTTCAGACATTGTTTAAGGGGTATAATACATATGGCCATGATGCAGGGGAGAATTGCCCTGTTCTTTAAAATTGGGTTCTAGGATTCTTTTCTATATGTCCACCACAGACAGCAAGCAAGTTCTAAGTTTAACTTTTCATCCAAGCAGCAACATGTCGAACAGAACAGCTCTTCAACAGTGTCAATTTAAATTATCAACTCAAATGACTAGAATAGAATTTGAACCCCAATCTCCTAACTATAAGGTGAGAGTGGTCCTGCTGATAGCCCATATTACACTCTGTATTTAAATGCTTCTATCAAGTGTTCTCTGAAAGGCCCATTTTCATGTTGCCTGGCCACTAGAAACTATCCAAAAGCACTGTGCAACTTATTGACTGAGAATCTACATCAATCTACAGATTCAGGTCTTTTCTCACCAATAGTTCTTTACAAGCAAATGAACAAAGAGCAGAAGTGGGCCATTCAGCCCATCAAACTTGTTCTACATTCAATAACATCATATGTGCTTTGATTGTGGTCAAAACTGTGTTTTTCTGCTCACTTCTGTTAATCTTTGACTCCCTTGCTAATCAAGAATGTCTCTATCTCTCCTGATCTTGGAGAATGGGAGCTCCAAAGACTCCAAATCTCTAACAGAAAAAAATTTACTCATCTCCTTTTGAAATGGGAGATCACTTATTGTTAAACTGTGCCCCTTGTTCTAATCTCTACTACAGGTGTATCACAGTATCCAACCTATCAAGTCCTCACAGGTTTTCCGATATCTCAACAACATCACTCTTTTCCTTCTCAACTCCAATCGATATAGGCTGAAATAACTGTACAGAGGCTGGTATCCCATGATCAAGTCATCCTTTATTTACTTGTGCACAGTATACCAGCTGTGCCCAGCCAGTCCCCTGAACTGACAAGATTCTGAATTATATTGGGGTTAACAACCCCAATCAATAATCTCATTGTCAACAAGTTCCTCTTGGTTCCAATCACTACATAGGCCCAGAGATAATAAGAACTGCCGATGCTAGAGTCTGAGATAACACAGCGTGGAGGTGGAGGAACACAGCAGGCCAGGCAGCATCAGAGGAACAGATACAGCCTGTTTAACATTCCCTCATACAATAAGCTCCTGAACCCAGGCAGTAGTTGAATGAACCTTCTCTGAGCTTCTTCAAGTATATCTATATCCTTCTTAAATAAGAACACCAAAGCTATACACAGCTCACCAGATGTGGTCTCACTCATATTCTGTCCAATTGCAGTAATTCTATATTCCATCCCCTTGCTGTAAAAAGCAACATTCCATTTGCTTTTCTAATCACTTGCTGTACTTGCATCCTAACCTTATGTGATTCATGTCCCAAGACACCAGGATCCCTTTGTAGTTCAGAGTTCTGCCACCTCTTTCTATTGAAATAGAATGCTGCTTTTTTAAATTCTTCCTGCCAAAGTGGACAACTTCACACGTTCCCACAGTATTCTCCATCAGCCAGATGTTTGCACACATACTGAATCTATTTATATCCCTTTATAACTTCATTATGTCCCCTTCAGAGGGGTCATTTAGCTCAGTTGGATGGATGGCTGGTTTGCCAATGCAGAATAATTTCAACAGCCAGAGGTTCAATTCCCAAACCAGCTGACGTCCCCATTGAATGAGTTGCCTTCTCAACCTCTTTCTTCACCTGAGATGTGGTGACCCTCAGGTTAAACCACCATCAGTCATCCCTTGCCAATGAGAGCCATAGTCTAATATGGCTATGGTGACGATGTCCTCTTCATAACTTACTTTCCGAGCTAACTTTGTATTCGTTAGTGACTACCCCATACATTCAGCTCCTTTGTCCAAGCCACTGATGTAAATTGGAAATAGTTGAGCTGTCAATGCTGATACTGATCCCTGTGACACACCGCTCACCACAGGCACCAAATCATAGACTAGAGCAGGATGCATTTCAGGGTTGCTCACTTCCTGACTTTGCTCCTAGCTGCATTCTCCAAGGCGCCTTCCAAGGTTGGTTACTTATGACCAAGGGCTACCTCCTGCAACTATGGCTCATGACTCCATTGTGCAAGCCCCTGACTGATATGGAGCACAGTTACAATGTTTCATCCAGGGTCATGGAGGAGCAGTCAATGAGCTGCTGAAGATGTGGTTCCACCCCCTTCCCCATTATAGCCCAGACAGAGTGGGCTGCATCATCCTCTTGTTCAATATTCTGCATTATTGGAGCAGGCAAGAAGGCAGTGTATTGGATGCTGAGGAACTGAGGAATGGGAGCAGTCCACTGAGGAGGAGGAGAGGAGAAAGTTCTCATTGCGCATGACAGAACTCAGCTGCAATGGGTACTACAGGACAGTCAGGAACTGATGGACACCCAGTTCAGGTCAATGAGAGCTCGGTACAGCAGACCAACATGGTCAGTAAAATAATGGTTGGTCATGATGCCAGCATTCAATTTGCATTATGGGGGTGAATTATAGTCTCTGCTGGTTTGGTTTGTGTTCTCACTCGCTGTATGTAAATAAAAGCTCATGCTTGCAATTGTCCGAGAGTGTGATGTTGGCCAACTGGGCAATGACAAGATATGGGTCTCCTGTGAGCACTGGGGACAGGGTAGCGGTGACATAGAGAGGGTGTTTAAACAGGATGTAGCTAAGGACAATAAAGCGTGGGGCCTGGTGAGATAATGGAGATGTATGTCTGAGGGAGTATCAGGCATGTTGGCTCTGTGCAGCCATGCATTGTTAGCGAGGGGCAATGCCAATCCACTAACCCTCATCTTTTAAAGGCGACACAGGTTACAGGTCTAGTGGGGTACATCTGATGAATAGCAAGTTCTTCCAGGAAGCTAGGATTAGAATTGGGGTGCCTTAGGGCAGGATAGCTAGTTATTGAGGTGAGTTTTATAAGGCATGGTGAGAGATCTTACTTGACCCGCCAGGGGGAAACCCTCCATGAAACTCCATGACAAGACTGATACTTAGTCAAAGGAAAACATAAGATTCAGCCCTTACTGTAGCTGATCAGGTTGGTTAGCTCAGTTGGTTTGCAGCATAGAGTGATGCCAACAGCATGGGATTGACTGCCACACCGACTGCAGTTACTGTGAAAGACTCTTCTTCTCAACCTCTCCCCTTGCTTGAGGTTTGGTAACCCTCAGTTTAACACCCACCAGTCCTTTCCTGATGGGAGGTTGGGACTTTGGCACCTTTACTATGCCCATTTGATTAAATGTTTATGTTTACCCAAATGCATACATATTGATACGATAATGCCTTAACACTAAGGGTAATAGTTACATCATGAAGAGAGAAGCAAAGTAGGATGATGTGGGACACTGGAGTTGAAGCTGAAGTCTACCCATGTTTGTGTTCAGCTACATTTGTTTCATATGTCTCTCGGATTCTGTGTTCAGGGCTTTGGATTTGAACACACAACTTTCTGAATCAACAGTTGTGTGCCACGCCAGTTGATTTAAGCCAACAACAGATTTACCTTGAGCTAACATTTCCATCATTAATCTTTCTTATTAAATTTGGCAAATCAAAGATTTTCTTTGCCTCTTCATGAGGAACCAGAGAAGATATATATAAAATCAAAATACTGCGGATGCCGGAAATCTAAAATAAATAGAGAAAGTGCTGAAGAAACTCAGCAGGTCTGGCAGCATCTGTGGAGATAGAAACAGGGTTAAAGTTTTGACTCTGATATGAATCTTATTCAGAACTTGAGTATAGATGTTGCCGAGAAAACTAAATTCCAACTTGCACTCATTAGGACAATGCAAGAAAACCAGATTTCAAAAAACCACAATCATTTGCCATGCTGATCAATACCTCTTTTCTCCTTTATATAAATTATTGAGATTGTTTGAAATTTGGCATTCATGCATCTGTCCTGATGAATGCAAGATGTAAAGATTCAGTGATTTCTAGTAATGTTCAAGGTGTCCATCAGCAATCAATTACTAATGAGTTATCTCCAAACTCTGACACCTAAGACTCTGGTACCCCACTGCAACTGGATCCTCAACTTCCTGACCCGCAGACCACAATCAACAAGGATAGGCAACAACACCCCCTCCGCAAGGCTGCATACTCAGCCCTTTACTATCCTCCTTATATACTCACGACTCAGTGGTTGATTTCAGTTCTAACTCCATTTACAAATTTGCTGATCACAGAACCATTGTGGGTTGGATATCAAACAACGACAAGACAGAGTACAGGAAAGAGATAGAGAGCTTAGTGGCATAGTGTAAAGAGAACAACCTCTCCCTCAATGTCAGCAAAATGCAGAAGCTGGTTAGCTAATGTTTCGGGCCTAGACCCTTCTTCAGAAATCCCCGGGTTCGAATCCCACCATGGCAGATGGTGAAATTTGAATTCAATAAATATCTGGAATTAAGAATCTAATGATGACCATGAATCAATTGTCGGAAAAACCCATCTGGTTCACTAGTGTCCTTAAGGGAAGGAAACTGCCATCCTTACCTGGTCTGGCCTACATGTGACTCCAGACTCACAGCAATGGGATTGACTTTTAACTGCCCTCTGAGCAATTATGGATTAGTAATAAATGCAGCCTAGCTAGCGATGCCTTCGTCCCGTGAATGAATAAAGAAAAAAAATGTTATTTTCAGCCAACTTGCTCTGATCTGTTCTGGCAGATCAGGTGGGACTTGAACACAGACCTTCTAACCCAGAGAAGGGATAATATCCATGTGCCAGAGGACACCCAGTTATTATGGATTTAATTCAGATTTATTTAATTAACCGAAATTAAACTTCCCAGCTACCATCGTGGGATTAGATTATTATTTCACAGCTCTGGATTATTAGTCTAGCAACAAAACCACTTTGCCTGTGGTAGATGAATGCTCATATTTACCTACATATTTAGGTGAATATTCATTTGGGTAATACAAAAATTTTGGAGTAAGGGAAATGTTTCCAATGTGAAGAAAATCAACTGTTACGGTAGATGGAAATGTTGAATTAAGGCAAATTAACTGTCATTTTATTAATTGTTTCAATTCATGATTCAAGGGCCATCTGATTTGATCCCACTCCTATTTCTTGCATTCCGATTACAAAACCTGGTTCAGACAATGAGCAAAATAGCACACTGTACAGAAACAAACTCCCAAATACCACTGCATATCATGAAAATATCCGCTGCACTTAAACAATCCTCATTCAGCATAATTCATCTTGTGGATAATTCTGGTTAAATATCTCTCTCTAGCCCTCAGCTGTCCCAATTTCAATGCTAACTCAAGGGAACCCAAACCTGGATTCTGGAAATTCAAATTCTATGCGCCTCTCTAATTTAAGTTCCAATCCCTCTTATAGTTATCGGTGTGTTTAACTCTATCCTGTTTCTACCCTGAGCCTCACGAAGGTACATGGACAGAACTGCCTCTGGCTGTCAAGGTCATCAACGTATAATACCACAACAGAGCTGCAAGTCTTAAATTCTTTCTCAGCTGGGAAAGCCAAAGTAAGGGGTTAATCACTGCTGAACCAAGCTTGCAAAAGACTTAATGAAGTAAACCACGAACACACCACCTCCGGCTTGCTGTACACAGCAAGGCAGTGGTTTAAGAAGTTGAATTGATTTAAATCTCAGATCTCATTTACATAACACAAGATATCATCCTGCCACTGTAACTTTATAATGCTTCAAATGTACCTTGAATGCTGGTGCCAATTCTAATGCTAGTTAGTATAATGAGTCGCGTGGGTTTATAAATCTGCAAGAGTCAAAGATTAGGATGCAATTAGAATTGTGGATCTGATCTCCGAATCAATTGTGGAGAATTTTCACCTGGCCGCAGATGAAGATTGATGTGGACTGTTCCCAACGTTTTTGAAGACACCGCGAGCTTCCTTCTATTACAGTGGCAGGCCCAAGATGATTTGGGGTAGATTCACTACCAACATTCTTGCTGTTGTTAGTCTAAGACACTAATACTGCGTGGGGAAGAAAGAGAGGGTCAGTCCTGATGACTAGAGGTGGTCACTTGTAAGACGTAAGGGTGCACTGTGAAGAAAACACACAACACCCAACTAAAACAATCTGGTACATAATTTAGCAACAGCTGAACAACTACAATGCTGCTGCCTCAACTGGTTCTCTCCTCCCCAGTACAATCCTTTATATCCCAATGGGTGAAGCTGAACTTGCAATGTCAGTTGATCCCTTTAGATACTAATTGTCTGTATAACACCTGCCAGGTTCTCTACACCATCGCTAAAGCCACCAATTCCCACCTTTCTAATGTCATCCCAACATCAGATAGCAGTACGGTGACACAGTGGTTAGCACTGCTGCCTCACAGCAACAGGGACCCGGGTTTGATTCCAGCCTTGGGCGACCTTCTGTGTGGAGTTTGCACATTCTCCCCGTGTCTGTATGGATCTCCACTAGGTGCTCCGGTTTCCTCCCACAGTCCAAAGATGCTCTTTGGAGGGATGGTGTAGACTCAATGGGCCAAATGGTCTCTTTTTGCATGGTAAGGGTTCTATAAATCTGTTGACAAACTCCACACTCAGGCCTTTGTTACTTTCAGCTTGACCATTCCAAAACACTTCCCTGGCTTTTATTCAGAGATAGTGGGAACTGCCGATGCTGGAGAATCTAAGATAACAAGGTGTAGAGCTGGATGAACACAGCAGGCCAAGCAGCATCACAGGAGCAGGAAGGCTGATCTTTTGGGTGTGGACCCTATCCCCCATTTCTGAAGAAGGGTCCAGACCTGAAATGTCAGCTTTCCTGATGCTGCTTGGCCTGCTGTGTTCATCCAGCTCTACACCTTGTTATCCCTGGTTTTTATTACACTGTTCGGGTATTTGGTCTATGAATACAGGTCAGCTGGTAGTGTATCAATTCCCATTCTCACCCCATTCAGACTGCAGCAACAGAAGAAATCAATGGGGGCCAAATGGATACAGTAGCAGTAAGGCTTTTGCCAGAATTTGAACTTGCCTAAAGGTGGTAACCAGCAAAACGTGCTGATTGGCTGGGATTTTCGTGTAGTGGTTGATGTGAGTTTCTCGTAATCACTTACAGTGAAAATGTGAAATGTTCTAACCACCACACAGTGACAGAGTTCAGGATGGGTCAGGGACTGAGGGCAAAGCTGTCTCGGTTCTTGGATATGGTACGGGACATCTTACCCCTCAGTCTCTGTCACTCCGTATTGCAACAGCTAGACCTTATTTCTGGCCTTAAATCCTCCTCCCATCAGACAAGGGAGAGCCTTTGCAAATACCAAGCATTTCTTTTCTCTCGCTACTGTTGAAGATATTGTAACTCTGGCTTTCTCCAAGTGAAATCCCACCTACTTCCCACTTCCCAGCAGTAGGCATACAGTCTTGAATGTTTTGACATTTCAAGTGCTCATCCGAGTACTTTTTAAAGATTGTGAGGTTTCATGCTTTTACTGCTCTCCCAGGCAGTGGATTCCAGACCCTCACTACCATCTGGCTGAAAAAGCTTCTCCTCAAATCCCCTCTAAAGCTCCTGTCTTTCACTTTAAAATGATGTCCCCTTGTTATTGACCCTTCAACTTAGGGGAACATCCAGGGTTAAACCTGTAAGGCAGGATAAATATGAGAGACGTGGCCTCATTTATAATGTTTAAATAACCAACCTAAATCCAATCCTTCCAGTTCGGGGGATTAAAATTGCCCCCAGTGATTCAGGGGTTTGAGTGCAGTTTCTATGTCTTCAGCTATTCTGTAAAACATTGCTTCTTTTCCCTTTGGGTTTGAGTAGAGAAACATGACAAGGATGGTCCTTGTTCGTGCTACTGTTTTTGATTGTTTCGAAATGTTTGCCATTAAATCTTATGTCTTTACACAAGGGTCATGAATATAACATTTATTCACAGCCTGATGTTTCAGTATCATAAATCTTTGTCTCTTTTCTTTTCAAATTCAGAGTGATTTATGTAAAATATTACAATGCTGCCAAATCTTCTGTAGTACTGGGGAAAGAGCTGCTCTCATCACTTTGCACAGCAAAATTATAAAGCTTCTCTCAAAGTATCAGCCTTGATCCAGAGCAGGACGTTATGGCATCGGGTTCCACTCCACATAGAATCTTGTTGAAGGGAATTGTTGGCGAGTGAGAGAGTTATGGAGCAGGGACTGAAAATGGAAGTTTCCAAACTTCCCAACATTTAATTGAAGAAGATTTCCGCTAATTCAGTATTCACCTCCTGTTGCCCTAAGTGCATCCTCTATGACAAAGCACGATATGATGGAATCCCACTTAGCTGGATGGGTGCAGCTCAAACAACGCTCAAGAAGCTTGGCACCATCTAGGACAAAGCAGCCCGCTTCATTGGCACCACATCCACCATTTTAAAAACATTCACCTCCTCCATCACCCATTCACAATGACAGCATTGTGTTTATCTACAAGGTACAATGGAACTTTCCAAACCCGCGACCTCAACCACCTAGAAGGGCAATGGTAGCAGATTAGCACTGAACCTTACAGGCCCCTCTTCCCAGGCTGCAAACTGGAGTTGTCGACTCTACCAATGATGCAATGTAAAATGGCCAAAGTTTCAGCTTCTCTTGCAGTGCAAACAGTTTTCACTAAATGTCTGGGTGTTGCAGTGGAAATTTAAAATTATTTTTAAGTCAGCGTCACTGGCTAGGCCAGCATTTCTAATTGCTCTTGAGAAGATAGTTGCGAACTGCCTTCTGACATCCACAGTGCTGTTGGAACAAATTGGAGCTAGTTTTCTCCATGTTTGTTGAGCCCAAACACAAATTTTCCAGAAAGCTTTCCAAGGCACCAAACGTACCATTTCCAAGACTCACTAGCCTTCTTCTGTAGCCTGGCCCATCAAAGTCCTTATCTGAGTCATCTGCAGCAGAATATCTGTACGACCTCCCCCTCCAAACAGCTAGAAACCTCTGCTGTCCTTGCCCCCAGCCCTGGCTGAAGCTCACTTGTGTCCAGTATCTCAGTGTAGGTCCTACCCTATGCTGTCCACTATGAAATACATTGTGTTTGACCTGGTGGCTGCAACTGTGTGACAACAAGTGATCGTGTGTCATTGCCATCAACATCTTGGTCTTCTTCCACTACCTGGGCAGGTTGCTGTGCTCGGATATCTGAAAGGAAAGAGGGATGAGGATAAGATTATATTGAGAGGAAAAGAGAAAGTAAGAAATGCATTCTTATATCATCTTACAAAAGAGATTGGGGGATGAGGAGAGATTGGGGTTTTGGGTCAATTTTTCATACAAGGGACACAGTATTTGTTGGCAAGGCCAGCACTAATCGCCTATTCCTATTTGCCTTTGAGAATGGGGTGGTGGACTGTCTTTCTTGGACCACTGCAGACTACATGGTGAAATTTCTCTGACAGTAATGCGAGGTAGAGATTTCCACAAAATTATTTGACTGGTCCAGTTCAATTTCTGGTCAATACTGAAATCCAGGATATCGATGGTGGGGTGGTGCTGCCCCTGATGCCAAATGTTGCTGGTTAAGATTTTTCTCTTTGAAGATTGTTAATGTATGTTTCTTGTATTGTCTGCCCTTGGATTTCCAGAAGGTATGTGACAGAGTGCCACATTAGAGGTTATTTGGAAAATAAAAACTCATAGTACTAGGGGTACCATATTAGAAAGGACAGAAGATTGGCTAGCTATTAGGAAACAGAGATCGGGCATAGTGGGTCATTTTCTGTTCAGTAAGATGTGTACCACAGAGACCAGTGCTGGTGCCTCAACATTTCACAATGTATGTAAATGATTTGAATGAAGGAAGCAAAGATATGGTTATCAAATTTGCTGATGACTGAAAGACAAGTTGGAAAGTAAGCTGTGAAGAGGACCCAAGGAGGCAACAAAACAATAAAGATAGGCTAAGTGACTGGGAAAAGATCTGGCAAATGGAGTGCAATGTGGGAAATGTGAAATTGTCCATTTTGGAGGAAGAAGTGCAGTATCCAAAAGGTGAGAATTGCAGAGCTCTCAAATGTAGAGGGATCTATGTACCCCAGTACATGAATTGCAAAGTCTCCAGATATAAAGCAGGCCATTTCAGCTTGAGATGAGGAGAAATATCTTCACTCAAATGGTAACACTGTGGAATTGTCTTCTTCAGAAGGCTGTGGAGGCCAAATTACTGAATATTATTAAGAAAAAAATTAGATTGCTTGAGGCTAAAGGTGTCAAGGAATATGGGGACAGAGCAGGAGTCTGGGACTGAGATAGAAGATCAGCCACGTTTATATTGAATGATAAAGTAGGCTTGAAGGCTGAATGCTCAATTCCTGCTATTTTCTATTTTTCTATGTTTCTAAAAGGCAAACTAATGGAATATTATTATATTTGCAAGGGGAGTTAAATACAAAAAAGTGGCAATATTATTTTTCAATCATACCAGGCATCAGTGAGACTACATCTGAAGTACAGTGAACTGTATTGGTCAGATTATTTAAGAAAGGATGTACTTGCCCAGCCCTTTCCTGAATCTTGTTGTTTCTGGTCATGGACAGCTTCATCTTTGAGAAATTGCAATTGAAAATGAATATTACGTAAACATCAACAAACATTCCTACTTCTGACCTTACGATGAAGGGAAGGCGATTGATGAACAGCTGAAGGTCACTGAGCCTAGCACATCCTCCGTTAAATACTAGCTGTGTCTGAGATGATCAGCCACCAACCATCACAATCATTTTGTTTGATGCTAGGAATGATTCCAAACCAGCAGAGAGTTTTCCCCCGCTTCTCATTGACTCCAGTTTTGTTTGGACTCCTCATGCCACATGCAGTCAAATGAAACCTTGACATCAAGGGCAGTCCATCTCAGCTCAGCACAGGACTTGAGCTTTTCTGTCCATGTTTGGACCCGGGCTGTAATGAGGTCAGGAGTTGAATGCGTCCTGGTGGAACCTAATCCGAGTATCAGTGAGCAAGCTGTTTTACCGTAAATGTCGCATGATAAACCTGCTGACAACTTTTCCATCACTGCTGTGTGGATTGAGAGTAGGACAATAATTTCCTGGACTGAGACTTGTCCTATTGGTTGTGGACAGGACCTATTTGGCAAACTGACATTTTGTCAAGTTGTGGGAGAAGGTTGCAGTAGATTCAGTGGTTAGCACTGCTGCCTCACAGCACCAGGGACCCGGGTTTGATTCCAGCCTCGGGTGACGGCCTGTGTGGAGTTTGCACATTCTCCCCGTGTCTGCGTGGGTTTCCTCCGGGTGCTCCGGTTTCCTCCCACAGCCCGAAGATGTGCAGGCTAGGTGGATTGGCCATGCTAAATTACCCATAGTGCCCAGGGATGTGTAGATTAGGTGGGTTATAGGATCTGGGTGGAATGCTCTGAGGATCGGTGTGGACTTGTTGGGCCGAAGGGCCTGTTTCCACACTGTAGGGATTCTATGATTCTATGAATATAGACGAGCTTGATCTGAGGTTTGGATGACTAGTTCTAGAGCACAGATCTTCATCAGCAGATGCTTTGGGGACTCATAACCACAGCTGTAGCCTGTGTGGTCAGCCAGCATTTGCTATCACTTGGTATGAACTAAATTGGCTGAAGCTCGGTGATATTGGGGACCTCAGGGGACGGTTGTGATGGATCACCTACTTAGCACTTCTTACTAGAGATGGGTGCACAGTGTCTGAAAGGGTAAAGGAAAGGCACAAAGGCAACTTTGTGGTGAGGAAAGGAAGGAAAATAAACTGCGCATGGCTACACCACCATGGGCTGTTGTGGTGTGGTGGTAGTATCCCTACCTCAGAGCAAGGAGGTCCAGGTTCAAGTTCCACCTGCTCCAGTGAGACATCCCTGAACAGACTGAACAGAGATATCTACAGAACCTGCAGATTGTGAGTCAGCAGAGAGTACAGGATTTGGGGGAGAAGACTAAGTATGAAGACACAGTCATTTTCAATGGATATAACCGAGCTGATGATCAAAGCCACAGTAGCAGTCCTTCCAGCCCAATAGAAATTAGTATCTCTCTCTCTCTCATCCGTTCTTGCTGTCTCCACAGTTACACATCACCTTGTCCAGCAAGAGGGAGGAACATTTGTCAGCCAGTGTCATTCAATGTGTTTGTGTGATGTGACTGTCATGGTTGAATTGCTGGAAGATTCATCAAGCCTGTGAGCTATGGCTATGAGGCTGAGATGAAGCTGATGAGATTTCAGTCTGTGTCTGGATTTAGAGAGATCATTGGCAGTGACTGAGCAGTGTCTGGGTTTGCTGGTGCAGTCAGCAGTGAGTGGCATCCACGTTCTCTGCGCTAAACTCTGACTTTGACTTCTGAGGCTATCTGTTTCCACTGCCTCGTCGCTGCTATCTGAGGGTCCTTTTCTACCCCACTCTACCCTTCCCTCCTTTCCACCTCCTCCACTAAGATTTCCAACACAGTATGTGAAAACCTCAGGGAGTTCTGTCTCCCATGTGGCCAGTTGGCCAGCAGCTTGAAAAGCCCCTCTCCCGTGAAGAGGTGCCCTTTAAGACAGGCCAGCTTTAAATAGCCAAATAAAGACAAAGTCTTGCAGATGCTGGAAATCTGAATCGAACGCAAAGAACGTTACAGTGAAACTCAGCAGGTCTGGCAACATCTGTGGAGAGAGAAACAGAGTCAATGTTTCGAGTCCAATGTGACTCCAGCTCTGAAGACTCGAAATGTTAAACCTGTTTCTCTCTCCAAGGAAACCTGCTGAGTTTCACTAGCATCCTCTGTCTTTGTCCTGGCTTTAAATAGTGTCAGCAAGCAACATTATTGGCCCCACTGCTGATGTGAAACCTATGAGCAGCACAGTTAGTGCTGGGTGTGCTCAACAATTGATGTAAGCAGGCAGAACAAGGTAGGCATTACCTCCATTACAGTAAGAGGGCATGGGGCAATGAAGCATAATGGCCCGGCTGCCCATTCTCAGGAGCTGTCTAATTTAGCTGGGAGTGCGTTTTTTGGATTTTGCTCAGTGGATTGATCAGACTGAATACCAGTGAATTAAAATTACTTCATCTCTTACCCCAGCACAGCCTTATACTCTTTATGCGATTTATAATTTCATAATGTACAAACAATTCTCCAAAAGCTCTTAAAATGATGTTTACAGTCGCTGCCTCAATAACAAAGTGTTCCATGCTTCGGTGACCCTCTGTATGAGGGGAAACCTTTCTCTACAGGGAACAGTGTGTTAATTTGACTTAGTTCTGGCTACAGCTGTTTTGATTTAACCAGGGTTGTGGATATATTGCACACAGCTTTTTGAACCTTTCCTGCCAGTGCTGAAGTCCTGGGAACAGTTTAAATATTGTCTGTTTGGACAGCAGGTACTTGGTTTTTATTGGATCCTGTAGAGTTTATTCAATGGGAGGACTTCATGAGCCCTCTGCACTACTACATCCTTCAAGAAAATGTAATTGCTTCCTTCTGCTTTTCCCTTTAGTTTATTACATGATTATTAACTCATGGCCAGAAACTTTGAAGGCCTCTGACAGTGACATCTGATTGAACAAAGCTCAAACATTCTCAAAGCAGAGTGATATGGCTAGCCTGCTTCCAGCTGTCACAAAGACAGCTGTCTGGATAAGGACAGCGTTGAAATGCCATCTGCTCCTCTTACCTCCTTGTAGGCCAGTTGTTTAATTGACAGATGCATTTGGCCTTTAAATGTGGCCTCGCAGCGCCTGTGAATCTTCCGGCTCTAAGCATCCTGCTAAGCCCCCTGATAAATTGAGCAGGGAGCACTGACACCTTTCCAGCAGCAGTGCACTGATTGCAACATTGAGAAAGAGAAAGACATCATTGAGCAATGCTCTCACTCAAAATTGGTACCAGACTCTCTGAAGATAAATAAGGAGCCTAACATCTGTTCAAGGTCCTCAATCCAAGATTGCAGGAGTGTTTTTGTTTTGTTATTTGCTCACTGGATGCGGGCATGACGGGCTGGACCAGCATTTATTGACTGTTCCTGTTTGTCATTAAGCCGTTGGTGGTGAGTTATATTCTTGAACCGTTGCAGTCCATTTGGTGCAAGTACACTCACAATGTTGTCAGGGAAGGAATTCCAGGATTTTGACCCAGCAACACAGAAGGAATAGATGCATTTCCAAGTCAGGGTGGTGAGTGTCTTGGAGGTGAACTTGCAGGGGATTGGTGCTCCCATGTATCTGCTGCCCTTGTCCTTCTAAATGAAATTGGTCATGGGTTTGAAAGGTGCTGTCAAAGGAGCCCTTTTGAATTTCTATCGTGCTTTTTGTAAATGATACAGACTGCGTCTACTGAGCAGATGACTGAGGGACTGAATGCTTATGGATGTGGTGTCAATCAAGTGGCCTGTTTTGTCCTGGATGGTGTTGAGCTTCTTGAGTGTTGTTGGAGCTGCCCCTATCCAGGCAAGTGGGGAGTATTCCATCACACTCCTGACTTGTGTCTTGTAGATGGTGGACAGGCTTTGGGGAGTCAGGAGGTGAGTTACTCGCCACAGCATTCCTAGCTTCTGACCTGCTTTTGTAAATACTACTTGTATGACTAGTCCAATTTAGTTCATGGTCAATGGTAACCCCAGGATATTGTTAGGGAGGGGCATAGTGATGGTGATCTTAGTTAGATTCCCTCCTGTTAGAGATGGCCATAGCCTGGCACTTGTATCATGAATGTTACTTTCCACTTGTCAGCCCAAGCCTGGATATTGTCCAGATCTTGCTACATTTGAACATGGACTGCTTCAGTATCTGAGGAGTTGTGAACTGAACAACGTATAATCATCGGCAAACATCCCTACTTCTGAACTTATAATAGAGGGAAGGTCATTGAATGAAGCTACTAAAGGTAGTTGGGTCTAGGACACTGCTATGAGGAACTAGGAACTAGGAACTAGGGCCTTGGGGTGCAGTGTTAGTGTCTCTACCTCTGAGCCAGGAGGCCCAGGTTCTGGTCCCATTCTGCCCTAGAGCTGTGTGATAACCAGAGTTAGATTAGAAAACATCTACCCTGAAAATGACCTGCAAAGATGTCCTGGAGCTGAGATAACTGACCTCCAATAGCCACAACAATCCTCCTTTGTACTGGGTAAGACTCCAACCAGCAGGGAGCTTTCCCCCAATTCCCATTGCCACCCGTTTTGTTCGGGCCCGTCGATACCACTCTCGGTCAAACGCGGCAATCCAACTTTCAAATATACCTCGTTGGAAGAGACAGAGTGACTCCACATTTAAACAACACAGCTTATCACTCTCTTTTCCCACTGAGTGCTCCCCAGCTCATCCTCTGATCCCTCTCCCTGACCTTCATTTACCCAGTGGCTGCTGTGACCCCCAACTTCATTTACCATCCAGCGTTAAGACTTTACCAGCTCTGTTGGAATGGGGGTCAAGGCCCAATATCGGGGTCTGCTCAACATTCAGGCACCAGGATCAGATTTGCTTGATATTGTATCTCCTTCCATGCCGGAATTTTTTGTGCCATGCCTAGGTTTGCCACCTCAATCATGTCAATTCCAGATAAAGTTTGCAACAGGTCAACAACCAGGACCCATTATTACTGTGGAATCTCCAAGTCTCGGACACTATTCAGATCCATATCATTTCCGTTACAAATGGATCTCTCCCCAAGTCCAACACCACTCTGGTGAGAATGAGGGCCTGACTGGTATGGCTACATCTTCCTTCTCCCCTTCTTTTTTTCTCAAACTTATCTGACAAAGGGGGCTCTTCGACAGGAGGTGGCTTCGATGGGCTCCGGAGCGATGGCAGTGTCTTTAGAGGCAGCATGGATGCAGCGTCGGCCAGTCGGGCTGTGAAGCCTGGAGTGGCTCTTGCTTCCCCGTGGAATGGGCCCTTGGTGGAGGCACGGCTTGGGCTGGGAATCCCGCAGTGGGACACTCTCGGTGACACAGCCTGGGCAGGGAATCCCGGAGCGGGACACTCTCCATGACAGGGCCT
>NC_063369.1:16415988-16619704 GCF_021869965.1 Rhincodon typus
GCCTGGGCAGGGAATCCCGGAGCGGGACACTCTCCATGACAGGGCCTGGGCAGGGAATCCCGGAGCGGGACACTCTCCATGACAGGGCCTGGGCTGGGAATCCTGGAGCGGGACACTCTCAGTGACAGGGCCTGGGCTGGGAATCCTGGGGCGGGACATTCTCAGCAGATTGCTGGCTAGCAGTGGAGAAGGCAAAGTTGGATTCTCTTTAAGTTATTTTTGTTTTAAATTTTATTTTAAGTTCATGTAAATGCCACCTATGTACGGTGACGGTACACACGTTCGCTGTATTTTATATTGAATACACATGACAATACAAGATATTCTATTCTAGCCTACTCAGTTAGAAAATATGGGTCTGTTTATCGGGACAGAGGTTAGCCTTAGAAAGAAGATGGAAGCCTATCATTCTGTGTCCTATTTGGCTATTTTGTAAAAGCCCCAGCGATTGGTACTTCTGTGCAGTCTGAGCTGATCCATGGGTAGTCAACATCAGACAACACCCCAAATAAAAATCAAAAAATCTTGGGTA
Source organism: Rhincodon typus (assembly GCF_021869965.1). Lineage (NCBI taxonomy): Eukaryota > Metazoa > Chordata > Chondrichthyes > Orectolobiformes > Rhincodontidae > Rhincodon > Rhincodon typus. Next base: position 16,416,521 of record NC_063369.1, read on the forward strand.
AAGCTCAGTGGATCAGGCAGCGTAGAATGAGAAGCAGAATGAACATTTCAGTCAAAGACCCTTCATCAGAAAATGGTTCGCCGCTAACACCAAACACATCCAATCAGGAACAAAAACAGAAGTTGCTCTGAGGAAGTGTCACCGTACCCGACACGTTAACTCTGACTTTCTCCTTTACAGATGCTGCCAGACCTGCTGAGCTTTTCCAGCAGCTTCTGTTTTTGTTCCTGATTTACAGCATCGGCAGTTCTTTCGGTTTTTATTTCGTATCCAGCCAAGGTTCTACATGATCTTTACAGTGAATTAAAATTGCCAACCCACCAGAATTAGCTGGCGATTTCAAGAATTAAAGCTTAACATTTCGGATACTACAACCCCAGGAGAAGACTCATAGGGGAAATTTTTTTTTAAAAATTGCGTTTTTGTTTTCCATTTTCTTTGACTCATCCCTGTTTATTAATTATAACACAGTTGGAGGTGGGGACAAAAGGATGCTTGATGGTCATCCCATTGAATAACAAAGATATGGGAACACCTCCACCTACAAGTTTCCCTTCAAGCTACCATTCTGTTTGGAAATATATCGCCGTTCCTTCAGTGTCACTGGGTCTAAATCTTGGAATTCCCTCCCTAACAGCATTGTGGGTCAACCCACAGCAGGAGGACTGCAGCGGCTCAAGAAGGCAGCTCACCACCACCTTCTCAAGGGGCAACTAGGGATGGGCTCACGTATAGAATACCCACGTATAGAATAGGAAAGTTGGTGTTGGGGTTCCTGAATCTGGTCAGAGGTATCCCTGGAGATTTTATCACAGCATCACACACTGAGGTGTCCCATATCCACTGTCCCATTACTTTCTCTCCCCTTTCTTTCACAATCCTCTCACTGCTAATATGTTTATGAAAGGACTTCAGAGCTTCTTTTATGTTAACCCCAAAACGCTGTCTTTCTCCCTCGCATTTTTCTCAGTTTTCCTCCGCACTGTCTCGACTGCGTCACAAGCCTGGCTTGTATCAGGATCTTTCTTTCAATCATAGTTTGAGGACAGGGCATGAGCGAGTGTTTTTGGGGGTGGAGGGTAGGAAGGCTGGTGGAGAGTAGGAAGGCTAGCAAGGAATATAACAGTGGCATGTATAGGGCTGTGGATGACTACACAAGTTCAGGTTTGTCAACACAATGTAATTATTCCATTGGTTCATACATCACCTTGAATGGTCCGAATGTAGAATTTCTATTTTGGGCACAGCTGACAATCTGGGTGATAACTATGCTTGATTTTCTGAGGCGAACTTACCAAGATTCTATTCAAATGTATCTGCGCGATGATATACTTTAAATCTTCTGTGAACTGGCACAATTAAGCAGCATAATAAAACCTCACACTCTCAATGTTTTTCTTCTCCCACTTGCATTTAAAACAAAATGCAATGATTTATTTAAGAGTACTGACCTGCTGCAGTTTGATTAATACAGCTACAGAGGGGTTTATCGCAAAACGTAAGCATTTGGAATAAGAGTATTGAGACAACCATCAGTGAGTAACTAGATTTTAAACAGCTTTAAAATGTACTTTTTCTTCACTGGCAAGTCCAGCATTTGTTGCCCGTCCCTAGTTGCCCCTTTTCTGTGGCTCACATGTAGGCCAGACTGGTTAAGGGTGGCAGATTTCCCACGCTAAAGGATGTTAGTGAACCATGTGGGGTTTTTTTATGATAACAAATGATCATTGTCACAGTCATCACTAAGACCAGTTGTATAATGTCAGATTTTGTTTGTCTTGTGGTGCAGTGGAAGTGTTCCTATCCCTGGGCCAGGTGGCCTAGGTTCAAGTCTCAACTGCTCCATGAAGTGTCATAACACTTCTGAACAGGTTGATTATGTAAATATCTGAAGGCCCCTAGAGATCAAGCCAGATGGAAATGATTTGCACAAATGAAACAACCTTGACTTTATTAATTACACTGCCATGGTGGGATTTGAACCTATATCCATCAGCCTAATACTCTGAGTTGTTGGCTCAGTGATATTGCTTCGATACCGTCATCTGAATCACTTACGAGCACTGAAACAATTACTACGTTCATTGGTGTACACTGGCTAGTTTCTTAAGGAATTCAATTTTTAAAAAAAACATCAAAACTTTCCAAACATGCCTTCTACAGATAGCCCCTGGGTTTCAAATGGTTCTGGAGTATGTTTGCAAGTCAATTTGTACACAAATCAGAACAGAATGCAGAACGATATACAAGAGTCGTCTGTAAGTACAGGAGAAGTTCATATGTTGGGTCATTAAAATTACATCCCCATATGGGATTGCGTTCATAAGTACGAACTTAAGTCAGGTGTCCATAAATCAGGGACCCCCTGCAATGGGGTCAGCTCAGTTTCTAAGAAATTGCAATGGAATTCAGCACATGCCCTATTTCGATCTGGGGCGGCAGTAATGTTTCCAGATGGTGCCATCTTCTGGCACAATGTTTCACTCAAACTGTTAAAGATTATGGCAACTCAACTCATTCTGTACCCAACTCATGCTTGAAATTCCTTGATCTTGTACATTTTGGTTTGGCTGATTACAGAAGCAGAAACTATAGGTCAGGGTCTTTCTGCAAGGAGGTCATGTTGCGGCTGTACAAGACATTGGTGAGGCCACTTTTGGAATACTGCATTCAATTTGGTCTCCCTGCTATAGGAAAGATGTTGTTAAACTCAGAAGGGTTCAGAAAAGATTTACAAGTATGTTGCCAGATTTGGAGGGTTTCAGCTGTAAGGAGAGGCTGAATAGGCTGGGGGCTATTTTTCCTGGAGCATCGGAGACTGAGGGGTGACCTTATAGAGGTTTATAAAATCATGAGGGGCATGGATAGGGTAAAATAGACAAGGTCTTTTCCCCAGGGTAAGGGAGTCCAAAACTAGAGGGCATAGGTTTAAGGTGAGAGGGGAAAGATCTAAAAGGGACCTGAGGGGGCAACTTTTACATGCAAAGGGTGGTGTGTGTATGGAATGAGCTGCCAGAGGAAGTGGTAGAGGCTGGTACAATTACAACATTTAAAAGGCATCTGGATGGGTACATGAATAGAAAGGGTTTAGAGGGATATGGGCCAAATACTGGCAAATGGGGCTAGATTAATTTAGGATATCTGGTTGGCATGGACAATTTGGACTGGAGGGCCTGTTTTCGTGTTGTACATCTCTACACCTCTGTGATTCTGATTAAATCTATTCCTGGAGGTGTTGGCACACAGCCTCTGGACCCCTGCCTTCCAACACATCGATTCTAGTGTTCACCGTCTTTCCATGCCAACCTGAAAGCAAAAAGATTCCTTGCTATGAAACTGGATGATTCTTGACTGTTAATCAAAAAGACTTTCTTCCAAATCCTTTTTTTTAAACCACAAAACAAAACAGTTGTTGGTCAATGAAAAGAAAGGACAGAAAAGCAATTTTTTCCCCAAAAAGACCCTCTGATTGTTCTTTGGGATCTGCTTTCAAAAGTATCCTGGGCATTAATTTCCGATACCCAAAGACCTCCAGACAAATCCGAAAGGATTGGCACCCTACTGTCATCTTGTGCCTGCCATGTGATGCCAGCTGAGCCTAACCTTCTAGTTTCTGGGAGCCAGGGGGCTGCAGTAAAAGGTCAATTGCATTGAGGTGGGAGCAGGTACATTCATGGATCTGTTGGGCCAAATGGCGTATTTTTGCAACGTAAATGTTATGCAGCTGTAGGAAAGTGCGGTGTGCCAGGTTCCAGCTGTGGACCTTTGTCGCCATCTCCTGGACAAAGAATGAGCAGCAGCCAAAAGGCTGAGCAATTCACAGAATTGGTGACATTTCATCCCCAGGAAGTGACGAGGCTGCCCAGATGAGAGAAATCACAGAACTGTTGCCTCTGTCACAAAGAAGTGACTCATCAACACTTTCCAATGTGCTTAAGATGTCTTTATTTTTAGAACTGTGATGAAGCTTGGCTAGTAAAGTCAGAGAGTTGGTCTGCGAGCAATAAACATGCTTTCTTTCTCAGAAAAATTTGGACGAAAGATGCAAAAGGATTGTGTGCTGTAAGGTTCTATTTCAATAAAAGGCACACTGTTTCTATGTAATGCCTTGACATTAATGAACAAGATTTGACACCACGGTTGTTGGTCAGATGACTAAAATCTTGGACAAGAGATAGCTTTTAAGGAACACCTTGAAGAGAGAAGAGATGGCAATGCTGAGATTAGAAAGGATTTCAAATATCGAGCTGAAACTGCTGAAAGCACAGGGATGCTGGATAATGTGATGAAAAGCACGGACGTGCAAGAAGTCAGAGGATTGGAAAGTGGCAAACTTCACAGACTTTTTCCAAGACAGGGTGTAAGGCCAGTGAGTACAGGGCAGTCAGTTTAACATTAACGGTGGATAAGATTTTACAAGTGATAATCGGGGGAAATAAAATTAACAGGAATTAACTTGAAGAGATTTGGAGTTAATTAAGGAGACACAGCATGGATTTGTAAAAGGCAGATAGTGTTTGACTAATATAATTGAAGTTTTTGATGAAGTAACAGAGAAGGTTGCTGAAGGGAATGCAGAGAATGTTGTCTGTGTAGACTTTAACGCAATGCTTGGCAAAAAGCTACACAAGAGGCTAGTTAACAAAATTATCTCATGGGAAGAGAGGGTCAGTGTCAGCTTGGGTAAAACTTGGGCACAGACAAAATAGGGAGTCGAGTCAAAATGGAAATGTTTGCTGACAGTACCAAACTTGTACAAGTAGCAAACAGTGAATAACAAATCAACAGCACCAGGACATAGGAATAGCAGAATGCATAGGTAACTGGCAGATACAATTTCACACAGAGAATTGTGAAATGAAGCATTTCAGGGAAGGAATTAGGAAGAAACATCTACAGAGTTACACAGAGACACAGCAGGGGAATGGAACTGACAGGATTATTGTCCAGACAGCTGACAAGAGCCCAAGGTGTGGAATGACCTCATTTTGTGCCATAATTGCTCCATATCAAAGTGCTTTATTTCCTTGCTTATTTGTTTATGTATATGGTAGCATTCTTGGCAAAGTCAGTATCTATTATCCACCCCTAACTGCTCTCCAGAAGATAGCTGTGTGAACCACTGCAGTCCATGTGATGTACACTCACAGTGCTGTTAGAGAATTCCAGAATTTTGTAACAGCAACAATGAAGGAACAGCGATATATTTCCAAACCAGGATGGTGAATGTTTTGGAAGGAAGCTGGCTGGTGATGTTCCCATTCCCTTGTCCTTCTGGGTGATTCAGGTCACGCGATTGGAAACTGCTATTGAAGGAGACTTGATGAGTTGCTGTTCTGTATCCTATAGAAGCTCTACACTGCTGCCACTGTGCATCTGCAGTGGTAGAAGTGAATATTCAAGGTGGGAGATGAGATCCCAAACAAACAGATAAGATTTGAAAACAATAAGAATTTCAAAATCGATGCGTTGCCTTATTGGGAACTAATGTGGGTCAGTAAATACAGGGGTGTTTAGAGAATAGGATTTGGTAAAAGTTAAAAATAAAAGGACTGCAGCATTTTTTATGACATCAATATAACTGGGGAGCCGAGGTGAGAGGACAGCGTTTATTGTGCAAGTTAGCTGAAGAATATGGTTTTAGTGAGCACGCATCCACATTCAAATACTTAACTGTGGACAAGATTTGCTCTAAATCCCACGCCAGAGCAGAAACTCAGAAGTCTCTCTGACATCTACAAATGAACTATAACATTTTCCCATATAGACAGTGTTCTGATCCCAGCTGGATCCAATCCGAGCCCAGACTGAAACCTGGTTTGATAGATCTGCTTTTCTGGTTTTAACAAGCTGGTCTCTCACTGAAACGTAAAGAGGCCACGTTGCAAATTTGTTTTTAACACTGAAACAGAAGTTTATTGAGGAAAGGAATGAAGATAAGGTGATAGTGGAGTTAAGGTGAGAGTTGCAGTGGAATCAAGAAGGGTAATTCCGCGTTTGGTGGGTCATAGGTGTCTCTGCATACCCACTGCAGTGGTTCCTGGTCTCCTCCCATGAGAGCACTCATAGGAAACAAAGGCATAGCTGTCAGGCTCAGCTGGCCCTTTTTTTGTACGGTCTTAATCTGCCCTATTCTGGGCTACTTTCTCCTGTAATGAGCAAACAAAAGGGCCAGTGAGTGAGATTAAAGCGAGTGACAGCTTTTTTTTTTCCTTTATTCATTCATGGGATGAGGGTGTCACTGGCTCTGTCAGCATTTATTGCCCATCCCTAATTGCCTAGAGGGCAGTTAAGAATCAACCACATTGCTGTGGGTCAGTAGTCACATGTAGGTCAGACCAGGTAAGGATAGCAGTTTCCTTCCCTAAAGGACATTAGTGAATCAGATGGGTTTTTCCTGACAATCAACACTGGATTCATGGTCATCATTAGACTCTTAATTCCAGATATTTATTAAATTCAAATTCCACCATCTGCTGTGGCAGGATTCAAACCCAGGTCCCCAGAGCATTATCTGAGTCTCTGAGTTAACAGTCCAGTGACAATACCACTAGGCCATTACCTCCCCTGCTGGTGCATATAGGTGAGAAATAGAATGAATTGTCCCAAAGAACTGAGGAGGCAGCGTGTGGGGTTAGCGATGTGGGAGGCTAAGGCCGGGGGAGGTGGGAGGCTGCACTTGAGGGAAGGCGTTGCATGCAGTAGTGAGAGCAACAGGGCGTGAACCTTGGTGGGAGATGGGTGCAGTAGCAGAGGTAGAGTGAGTGTGAGATAGCAGAGAGAAGAATGTGGCACTTTGCCTGTTCATTGACCATCTTTCTGGAGATGGCACTGTCCTGGGTGGTGACTGTCTTGAAACACAGTGTGTATCCAAGCGGTTCTTTTCAGATTTGGGTAAATATAATTAAGAGAAGGCTCGACCACAGCAATTTGCTTAAATATAGATGTTTATTAAGTAATAATAAATTGTTAAAGTGGTAATAATAAGTGGAAGAGAAAAGGATAAAAACAAGTCTCAAGCCTTTCAAAAAAAAGCAACAAGTCTCACGCCCTCCTGCCTGTCTGGGTCCCCTCGACCAATGGCTAGCCTGGAGGCTTCAGTTTATTCCTGGCACTGTACATGATTCTGAGCCAAAGCGAAGTCCAGTGACTTGGAACTAAACTCTCTCTCTCTTATACAATGTAGCAAACAGCCAGCACAAAGAAAGCAAATACAGAAAACAAAACACAGCTACAGAAAAACAAGTTGCAGATGCTGTCTTCGGCCCGTAATGGAATGTTAACAAAACCCATCCAAGGTCATGCAGCTTGTCAAGTATCATCAACAATTTTAGCCATTCAGCCCATCCTATACAATCTATCTTCTCACGCAGCTGTCAAATATCATCATTAACTTTTAGCCCTTCGGCCCATCCTGTACATTCCACCCCGATGATATTTGACAGCGCATGTTACAATTGCAAATGCAGACGCAAATCAGTGACAGCCGTGAAAGAATGTATGATAAGGGTATGTAACCGGCACTAGAAGATTAAAACTAAAATGAAAATAACGAGTATCAATACAAAAAATACAACAATAGGGTGCATCATCAAATTAATGATTGCAGTGGTCTTTGGGGACCGACCCTTAACATATATATACCAGCCCTGATGTATGGTAAAGGCCGTGATAGAACCAGCAAGTCATGCCATCTGATTGAGGTGACATTCTTTCTCAGTTAATTTATTTACATAATTTGCTCTAAAATTCAGTACATTCCACATTCCTTAATTTATGTTTCCCCAGTTCCCTATCCACATATTCCTACACCACCTGAGTCTTAGCTCAGCCTTTTTCACATCCACCAACTGCCCTAACGCATTACAATTTCACCAACTGGTTTAGTCAAACAAATGCTCAAGACAGGGTATCAGTATGTCATCTGCTGGGCCCTTTTACTCAGTCCACCATTCCTCCTCCCAGAATCCATATTCTTTCAATTCTGTAACATTCTCACATAATAATTAATCACACTTTTTATTTTGATTGTAATTTTTTTTTTCATCCCTTTCACTAATGCTACTTTCATTGTTTTAAAGTCAGTTTCTCTATGGATTTTGTGTCAGTGTCTTATCATATAAACTATGTTTTTGTGCCCTTCCAAGTCACACTCATCCTTTCATCAAGTAGTTGTACATGTCTGAGACCCATTCTTCAAATGCATGTTCTTTACCATCTCATATTTGTTACCTCTGAGGTAATATTCACTTTTGCACACTTACATCGGTATCCCAAGACCATGTTACTCATTCTTGACTCCCACATGATCTTATCAAATGACCAATGAGGTTTTACTTATCGCTCCATGTCTAGTTCTAATGTCTAGGTAGTGGCTTGATCGCCAAATCAGTCCTCTTAAAAGGAAAGACAAGGCCTCAAACATCACCAAGAGAAAACTATCAGTTTCGTGCTCGTAGCTAAACCTCCTTTTCACGACTGTAACATTTTAACCTGAATTGACACTTCAACCCACTATTCAAATTTTTTTTGTCTTCTATCACCAGTCTCCACCCTTAATTACTTTGTCTCATCCAATTAGACAGGTTCTTGATTGTTAAGGGCATCAAGGGTTACAGGTAGAAAGTGGGAGAATAGATTGAGAAACTTATCAACCATGATTGAATGGCAGAGCAGACTCGATGGGCTGATGGCCTAATTTATGCTCCTATGTCTTATGGTCTTATAATTTTGCAACTTAACTATTACCACCAAGTTTAATTCCAGAGCTCTATAGAGATTTGTAGTCCATGGAACATAATCTTTTAATATTTTAAAACAGAAGTCAAATATTTCTGTTTGATTCAGGCAAAACATACATTGTTTGTTCTTTCTCTAAGACAACCCACAATTTTTTTAATGTTACTAGATGACTTATTCTAGATATTTGACATATCTCAATGAAAATTTGTCCAAATTCAATATTCTGTTTACTTCTTTGAAGTTACCAACCATTTTCATGCATTGAAACCATTGAGACCAAGTGTATGCACTTTATCATTTCTCAGAATCCCTTTAAATTTTCAGGTAACCATTCCATTTAAATGTTTTAGAATACTAGGGCGCGTGAGTCTTAACAAAGTTTTTGTCATGATGTTTGTCAGTGGTTTTGAGATTCCTGACACTCACTACAATTAATATTTCCACAGTACTTCCCCAAGACTGAAATGTGTTACTGATGAATGGCTTGATGGGTTGAGGGTGCCTCATCCATCACTGTATTGCGACGTTGAAATTCTGCAAGTGGGTCCAGCCTTCAGAGTCTCCAATTTCTTAAAAAACAAACAAGCTCCATCCATTCCACATCCAGCAGAATGGATTAATTAGTATTAATCTGCTATGGATTCAAAAAGGGGGTAGGGCATAACCTCCTGCACCATAATTATGTCATCCATCTCTCCGCCTCCTTGAAGGTAGGTAAAGCCAATCCTTTGTTAAATTTGCCTTTCCTAAACTCCTCCCACAGAGAGTTCCAATATCCCAATCACTTGAATATTAACAATGAGTCAATCTTATCATCTGGAATTAAAGTTTCACTCATGAGTCAAAACAATGTTTGGAAGTTCACTCTGGCCAGAAAATGAAATTCCAAACATGGTAATTTCTGGGATTAACATCTACCCAAGGTTCTTTTGGCTTTATTTTTTTCCCAATTAATTTTAATCACCTATGACCAATTTCAAGAAATGAATTTTTACCATGCTTTTAAGATACAAATTCTAGATCAATAATTCGTCGCAGATTTTTGCTTTAACATAGAACATAGAACATTACAGCGCAGTACAGGCCCTTCGGCCCTCGATGTTGCGCCGACCTGTGAAACCAATCTGAAGCCCATCTAACCTAAACTATTCCATTATCATCCATATGTTTATCCAATCACCATTTAAATGCCCTTAAATTTGCCGAGTCTACTACTTTTGCAGGCAGGGCATTCCACGCCCTTACTACTCTCTGAGTAAAGAACCTACCTCTGACATCTGTCCTATATCTATCACCCCTCAATTTAAAGCTATGTCCCCTCGTGCTAGCCATCAGCATCCGAGGAAAAAGGCTCCCACTGTCCACCCTATCTCATCCTCTGATCATCATGTATGTCTCTATCAAGTCACCTCTTAACCTTCTTCTCTCTAACGAAAACAGCCTCAAGACCCTCAGCCTTTCCTCATAAGACCTTCCCTCCATACCAGGCAACATCCTGGTAAATCTCCTCTGCACCCTTTCCAATGCTTCCACATCCTTCCTATAATGCGGTAACCAGAACTGTACGCAATACTCCAAATGCGGCCGCACCAGAGTTTTGTACAGCTGCAACATGACCTCATGGCTCCGAAACTCAATCCCTCTACCAATAAAACCTAACATACCGTACGCCTTCTTAACAACGCTATCAACCTGGGTGGCAACTTTCAGTGATCTATGCACATGGACACCGAGATCTCTCTGCTCATCCACACTACCAAGAATCTTACCATTAGCCCAGTACTCTGTATTCCTGTAACTCCTTCCAAAGTGAATCACCTCACACTTTTCTGCATTAAACTCCATTTGCCATCTCTCAGCCCAGCTCTGCAGCTTATCTATGTCCCTCTGTAACCTGCAACATCCTTCCGCACTATCCACAACTCCACCGACTTTGGTGTCATCCGCACATTTACTAACCCATTCTTCTACGCCCTCATCCAGGTCATTTATAAAAATGACAAACAGCAGTGGCCCCAAAACAGATCCTTGAGATACACCACTAGTAACTGAACTCCAGGATGAACATTTCCCATCAACCACCACCCTCTGTCTTCTTACAGCTAGCCAATTTCTGATCCAAACCGCTAAATCACCCTCAATCCCATGCCTCCGTATTTTCTGCAATAGCCTACCATGGGGAACCTTTTCAAACTTTGCACAACACTGATGGTTTCTTGAAAGGGCCTTACATTAACCATACATGTCACACAGAGATACAGGTGCACAACATGCTTTCAAATTAGCAGATAGACCTAAAATGCAAATTAAATCTTCAAAGTATCCCCAGATTTCGAGCTCTAGGGAACCGGAAGACACAAATTGTACAAGATGACATTTAGAACCAACAAATAAAGGTGCATTCAAACCAGACTACGAAAAAGTTAACACTTCTGTATTCTTGGAAGTATTCTGAATGACATCTTAAGGTCATTTTGCGCTTATTTCCAACATTGCTCATTAAGAAATGTATGGGCTTGAGCAGTTTGATTTTTGTATGGAACATGGGCTCCCACAGTGATTCGCACTGTGCTTCTTGGAATGGGGACCTTTCTTAAGCGAGGTACTTCGGTGCAAGATTGACCCACTTCTAATAATGCAGTTTGTGCCTCTTCTACATTCACAACAGAATTGGCAGTGAACTTCTCAGTTTTTGGAAAATCTGGAGCAGGAGGAGGAGGAGGAGCACAAGATGCAGTGGCTGGTTGTTCTGTTTGAGAACATTCCCCTTTATCCTATAGCTCTTTTGATACTGCAGACATTGTCTGTTTCAGCTTTCTAATTCCACAGTCTGCTCCAATTGATGCCAAAAGTACAAAGTGTTCATGGTCTGGTGCAAAAATGAATTTTTTTTTAAGGTTACCATTTATCATTGTATGAGAAATCTTTCTAAGCAGTTTTTTGTTTTGCCCTGATTAGGTAGCTTCCATTAGAGAACTGTGTAAGCACTCATCTTTCTGTACTGGCTTCTGAACAATGTGTTTGAATTTCTTGACTGGCCCAAACATTTTGGTAACACATTGTGGAGCTGTGGGAACACAGCAGGCCAGGCAGCATCAGAGGAGCAGGAAAGCTGATGTTTCGGGTTGGGACCCTTCTTCAGAAATGGGGGAGGGGGGAGGGACCTCTGAAATAAATAGGGAGAGGAGGGGTGTGGCTGGGGAAGGCAGGTGGGATGGTGACAGGTGAGTGCTGGGAGGGAATGGTGGCAATTGGTCAGTTAGGTGGGGGGGGGGCAGATAGGTGGGAGAGAAAACAGACAGGATGGGTCAGGTAAAGGAGGTGGCGATGAGAGGGAGGGTTGGACATGGGATGAGGCCGGGGATGGGGAGATTTTGAAACTGGTAAAGTCCACATTGAGACCATTGGGTTGTAGGGTTCCAAGGTGGAATGTGAGGTGCTGCTCCTCCAGTTTCCGGGTGGTGTCGTTGTGACAGTGGAGGAGTCCCAGGATGGACATGTCGTCCAGGGAGTGGGAGGGGGAGTTGAAATGGTTTGCAACTGGAAGGTGTTATCGTTTGTCACGAACCGAGAGTAGGTGCTCTACAAAACAGTCTCCGAGCCTCCACTTTGTCTCACCGATGTAGAGGACGCCACGTCAGGAGCAACAGATGCAGTAGACCAAGTTGACAGATGTGCAGGTGAACATCTGTCTGATGTGAAAGGTTTTTTTGGGGCCTGGGATGGAGGTGAGGGGGGAGGAGCAGGGGCAGGTGTAGCACCTCCTGCGGTTGAAGGGAAAGGTGCCGGCGGTGATGGGGCTAGTGAGGAGTGTGGAGCAGATGAGGGAGTCGCGGAGAGAGCGGTCCCTACGAAAGGCCAATAAAGGTGGGGAGGGAAATATATCTTTGGTAGTGGAGTCAGATTGCAGGTGGCGGAAGTGGCGGAGAATGATACATTGAATCCGGAAGTTAGTGGGGTGATATGTGAGGACATGGGGGATTCTGTCTTTGTTTTTATTGCGGGGAGGGGATGTGAGGGCAGAGGTGCGGGAAACATAACAGACGCGGTCGAGAGCGTTTTCAACCACTGAAGGGGGGAGGTTGCGGTCCTTGAAAAAAGTGGACATCTGGGATGTTCGGGAGTGGAACGCCCCATCTTGGGAGCAGATGCAGCAGAGACGGAGGAATTGGGAGTAGGGGATTGCATTCTTGCAGGAAGGTTGATGAGAGGAGGTGTATTCTAGGTAGCTGTGGGAGTTGGTGGGCTTGAAATAGATCAGCTGATCTGGCAGCATCTGTGAAGGAGAAAACAGAGTTAACGTTTCGTGTCCTATGTTCTGAGGAAGGGTCACCGGACCCGAAACATTAACTCTGTTTTCTCCTTCACAGATGCTGCCAGACCTGCTGAGCTTTTCCAGCAACTTCGTTTTTGTTCCTGATTTACAGCATCCACAGTTCTTTTGGGTTTTTTTGGCTTGAAATAGATGTCAGTTTCGAGGTGGTCACCAGAGATGGAGACAGAGAGATCCAGGAAGGAGAGGGAGGTTATCAGAGATGATCCAGTTGAATTTGAGGTTGGGGTGGAAGACGTTAGTAAAGTTAATGATCTATTCAAGCTCCTCATGGGAGCACGAGGCGATGCCGATACAGTCATCGATATAATGGAGGAAGAGGTGGGGGATGGGGCCAGTGTAGCTGCGGAAGAGGGATTGTTCCACGTATCCTACAAAGAGGCAGCATAGCTCGGGCTATGCAGGGTCCCAGGCCCACCCCCTTAGTCTGTAGGAAGTGGGAGGAGTTAAAGGAGAGGTTGTTAAGGGTAAGGATGAGTTCAGTTAGACAGATGAGGGTGTCGGTGAAGGGGGACTGGTCGGGCCTGCGGGAGAGGAAGAAGTGGAGGGTTAATTATAACCCCAAACATTGTGGTATTGGGTTTGATATTGAAGCAATCTGTGTGAAAAGAAGGTGAAGGTTCTGACTGTGTTGCAAACACTGTTTCAGTAACAGGAGAGGATACAGTAGATATTGTAGGCAGGTTTGAGGCACATAAATTATGTGAGATGCAATCACCTTGTTTCAAAGTAGTAACATGACTTTTAACAGAATCTGAAAATAAAGGTGAAATTGGATAGATTGCAAAGGTCACAGATGTGTTAATTGACTGATCACATGGACGACTGGAAATCACGACATCTTTCATAAAAGGTGGATGCACTTTACTTTGTAGAATCTACCTATTTGCAGTGGGACATTGGTTGTCAGTAGGAAAGGCATACACATCTTTAATGAATGAATTCTGATTTGGAACAATTTTAGCTTCCTTATGTACTGTCAAGGTTTTAACACTTTCTGCTCAGAAGTGGAGTGAAAACCTTGTCTTCTGTTGGTTTTCCTTTCCTCCCTTCATATCTGATTTGATCTCTCTTACTTCCATATGCTTCAGAAAGCAGTGTGTTCTCCCCATATTGCACATGGCACCTGTAGGTATTCCATCTATCTTACTCCTCTCTATTCTTGTTTTCAGTAATGCCACAAACATTTCCCTTCTGCTTATGTTTTGTTTCACCTTCAAACCCACCCCATCTCCAACTTGTTGTCCCTGTTTGTCGCTTGCTCAAGTGGACCTTACTCTTCGCTTACTAGCCTCCACATCTTCTAAGCGTCCTAACAACAAACATATCTGTTTTTGGCCTGGCACTCTTACAGTTCCCTACATGTAGAACGCTAAGCTGTTAACAATATCCATCCCATTTGTGGTACACTGTCCTTGCTTTTGGGGAAGCTTGCCTCCTGCAAGCATTCATGTACAGCGGCTTGTATGACTGGCCCTCCTTTCTCTCTTTTTCCGGTTATAACCATCCCCCATTCTTGCAGGGATCCTAACTGCGCTAACAAGTTACTTACTGACCTGAATCCGGAGTCTGTCACATTCCATCCTGGAATACGGAAGGCCTCCAGAGCATTAGGTTGCCTTTCCCTTCTCTTAAATATTTTCACAAATTCCATCCCAAAAATGGACACCAAAAATGTCTTGGATCAAAGCTTGTATCCAAGCGGTTCTTTTCAGACTCGGGTAAATATAATTACGAGCACAGCAATTTGCTTAAATATGAATGTTTATTAAGTAATAATAAATGATTATTGGGTAATAATAAATGGAAGAGAAAAGGATAAAAACAAGTCTCAAGCCTTTCTAGAAAAAGCAACAAGTCTCATGCCCACCTGCCCGTCAGGGTCCCCTCAACAAACGGCTGGTCTGGAGGCTGACGTTGTTCCTGGCACCGTGCACGATTCTGAGCCAAAGCAAAGTCCAGTGACTTGGAACTAAACTCCCTCTCTCTTATACAATGTAGCAAACAGCCAGCACAAAGAAAGCAAATACAGAAAACAAAACACAGCTACAGAAAAACAAGTTGCAGGTGCAGTTTTCAGCCCATAAAGGAACATTAACAAAACCCATCCAAGGTTATGCAGCTTGTCGAGTACCATCAAAAATTTGAGCCATTCACCCCATCCTATACAATCTATCTACTCATGCAGCTGTCAAATATCATCATTAATTTTTGGCCCTTTGGCCCATCCTGTACAGTGACTCAGATCAGTCTGGCAGTGTCTGGTGGTGCGGCCTCCTTTGCTAGTCCTCCGGAAAGAGGAAGCCTCTCCTTTGGACCACCACAGGCACCAGGATATCCAGGTCCCTCTCGGAGAATGGCGATGCCATCTCCTTTTCCTCCAACACATTCAGACAATGCCAGTACTCAACTGGATGCACAACGGCCTGTTAAAGATGGTTCAGGTGCAAAGGATGCCCACATTTCAGCTGATATCCATTGACTGGCAAGTAATTCCGTTGAATGCCGTGTGGTAAGATGGAGCAGAAATTGGACGTAAGAGGTGCCATAGCAGTATAGGGGGTGAGATAGGGCAATGAAACTTGCCAGGCCTCTTGGCAAAAACTCTCCCAAAAAAGCAACACAACTCAGTCTTAGCCAAAAAAAGCAAGATTTAGCCAGAGGGAATATTGTAACCAGATCAATTCCACTGACAACAACCTGATAAATTAATGGAAAGATAACCAATGTAACTGGGTCAAGCCAGTACGTTATTGGTAAGGATAAACAAAGACAGCTGGTCCATCTGGACTTTTCACCTTTCTGTCATTAATGGGATTTTGTGCAAAGACAATGTTGCTCAGAAGACTCGCTGATGGGCTGTCCAAGGGGAGCATAAAGTAGATTTTTAATGAGTTCACCTTCTTGCTCATACAACAGTGTTTGGACAAGGTGACTACTTTTTCACTAAGGAGTGATAGATATACATCAACTAAATTTTCACTTTCATTCTATTTTAATATATTTGTAGTTATAATCTGTTGTCTTTGCTTGTGACCATTTCATTAAACTGAGTAGCATTCTGTGAACTTCCAGAGATGCCAAGTGTGGAAATTGATGAGAGAAATGGAAGGCAATGGGGAACAAAGACAAATTCTAGAGAGATAATTAACCAGTTGAGAATGTGCTCCAAAGGCTCATTGATGGAATATTCCCATTGAGTCCTGTCACAGAGGTTCCACAATAAGAATCTGTCACTGAAACAAACTGAAGTCCAGCCAACAGTCTCACTGATGGGACTATCTAACAGGAGGGTCAATGGGCAGATTCATGGGTGGACTGCTTTTATGAGGTCATTCATCTGATAATATCACTGATTGTTTTCTTCTTATTTTCTGGAATTGCACCTTCTGCGTGACTTTATTCCCACCTTTTCTGGTCCGTCAGGTTTACGCTAACCCAAGGCAGTTCTAACAACAGACTATACCCAATGTTCTTTACTAAGTCAAAGTACACTACAGAAAATACTGGAAAAATCTTACACATGCAGTGGATGCAATCACAAGTGAACCCTTTCATGTGGACCTGCCTGAAGATCGACCAGAACAGGTGATCAGCCCACGCTGTCTCAACTTCTTGTCATTGATCGGTTGACATCCTCCAGCTCGCCAGGTTTTTACTGTGAGGCAGTCTGTTTTCCATACTTTTCATACAAAGGAGCTATACATTTTACACTTACCATTTTCCAAAATGATCATTTTGACAACTGACAAACTTCATAAATAGATAACGCTTTCCATATGGGTTTGATCAATTAACTCATTAAGGCTTGTTTGTTTCTCTTTGGAAAGACACTTCTTCCTTGGCCTTAATGAACTTTGACATAACACTTTAGCTTACATTTGCTGTTATAGGTCATGACTTATAGGTCATGACTTATAATTCATCCAATCAGCACATGATATTTACACAGCCCAATCAAAAAATCAGATGATAAATAGCCCACATTATCGCCTCTGGTTTAGTGGCTACAAAACATCAGCTTTTCCACACTTACTGAGGCAGTTTAGGCCATTATGTGTCAGTTACAATGCGCTTGTTGTAAGTAAATGCACACATTCTTTCTGCCTAGCACAAACAATTTAAAACCCTGTGGCCTAATCATGGGTGATCATCAAATTTCATATGTTTTCTCCTTCTCACATCAGGACTGGATAAAATCAACATGGTTTTATGAAAGCTGGCAAATCTACTGGAATTCTTCAAGGGTGTACCTTATAGTAACGATGAGGGAAAAGTCAGGGAATGTGATTCCTTTTGACCTTCCTTACAGAGGCTTTTGACAAAGTCCCATATAAGAGATCAATGTGTAAAATTCGGGCACAGAGGATTGGGGTAGTGCATTGAGATGGATAGAGAATTGGTTGGCAGACAGGAAACAAAGAGTAAGAATTAATAGGATAACAAGGTGTAGAGCTGGATGAACACAGCAGGCCAAGCGGCAGGAAAGCTGATGTTTTGGGTCTGGACCCTTCATCCAGCTCTACACCTTGCTATCTCAGATTCTCCAGCATCGGCAGTTCCTACTATCTCTGTAGGAATTAATGGGATTTTTTCCAAATGGCAGCCAGTGACATACTGCAGGGATCAGTACTAGGACCCCAGTTATTCACAATATGATTTAGATAGAATCCCTACAGTGTGGGAGCAGGTCATTTATCCCAATAAGTCTTACACCGACCCTCTGAAGAGCATCACACCCAGACCCGCCTCTTACCCGATCCCTGTAATCCGGCATTTGCCACGGATAACCCACCTGGACTGAACATCCCTGGGCACTATGGGGCAATTTAGCATCGCCAATCCTGCACATCTTTGGATTGTGGGAGGAAACCACAGCACCCGGAGGAAATCCACACAGACACAGGGTGAACGGGCAAACGACAGATGGACAATCACCCAAGGGTGGAATTGAACCCTGGGTCCCTGGCGCTGTGAGGTAGCAGTGCTAACCACTGAGCCACCGTGAGGATGGATGAGGGGGCTAAATGTGTTATCTCCAAATTTGCAGCAGACAGTGAAGAAGGCAAATGGTATATTGGCGTTAATAGTGAGGGGTTTCAAGTATAGGAGCAGGGATGTCTTGCTGCTCTAATACAGCACCTTGGTGAAACCACACCTGGAGTATTGTGTGCAGTTTTGGACTCTAATGAAGGA
Organism: Rhincodon typus; assembly: GCF_021869965.1. Taxonomy (NCBI): domain Eukaryota; kingdom Metazoa; phylum Chordata; class Chondrichthyes; order Orectolobiformes; family Rhincodontidae; genus Rhincodon; species Rhincodon typus. Next base: position 16,434,792 of record NC_063369.1, read on the forward strand.
TGTTCTTGCTATAGAAGGGATGCAATCAGACTGTTTCCTGGGATGGCAGATCTGACAATATAAGGAGAAGTTGAATTGGTTCGAATGCATTTGCTAGAGTTCAGAAGAATGAAGGGATATCTCTCAGAAACTTATAAAATTCTTACAGGATAAGACAAGGGTGGATACCAGAAGGATCTGCCTGACGACAGGGATTACAATGCGAGGATACAGGTAAACCATTTAGTACTGAGTTAAGGAGAAATTTCTTCATCCAGAAAGTGGTGAGTCTGTGGAATTCGCTACCACAGAAAGTGGTTGAGGCCAAAACATTGCATGATTTCAAAGAAGGAGTTGGATATAGCATTTGGAGCTAAAGGGATCAAAGGATATGAGGGGAAAGCAGGAACAGACTATCGAGCTGGATGATCACACAGGGTAATAATGAATGCGGAGCAGGCTCAAAGGCCAGGATGGCCTACTCCTGCTCCAATTTTCTATGTGTAATATCGTTTAGCTTCATTTCATCTAACCCAGCAAATTTTTGGTTAATATCTATACTTCAGTGAATGACAATTTCGGTATGGGAGGGGTGAATTATGGGATAGTCTAGAAATTGGAAGAGACCACTTGGATCAAAGGGTATGCATTTTCATTCGTGACAGCATAATTTACCCAATCTGTCTCCAATCCCCTTTCCAAAAACCTTTTCAGTTCTCTGAGAACTCATGGATTTCTCTAATAACCTAATTCATGCCTCTAGAGTACTTCTTGTATGAAATAGATCTGCTTGATTTCACCAACTACTGTTAATTAAAATGACTTTTTAATGCATTTAGTGCTCATTAAGTCAGACTTGTTAGTGCTAGAGAATGGGATGCTTTTTTTTGTTTAATTTGAGACTCGTCATCTCTGTACATAAAATAGAAGATCTGCCCAGCTCTCTCTGTGTCTCATGTCAACAGTAAATGAAGGCAGAATGCCATTTGTATCAAGCCTTTCACAATCTCGGGACATCTCAAGCTGCTGTATATCTGATTTGCACACAGCAAGGCCCCACATACAGCAACAGCTAGATGACTGTTTTCTCTCTGTAACTGATGCTGGTTGAGGAATACATGTTAAACAGAAGGCACCGTCCTCTTTCTCAAACAATGGTAAATAACTCTTTGGCACTAGCTGACAATGATCCATGGAGTTTACCCCAGCATCCTGGTCAATATTAGTCTCTCAATTGTTGTCACTGAAACAGGTGATTTGATCACTGCCTTAGTGCTGTCTGGGGGACCTAGAAATTGATGTCAAGTTTCCCACATTACAATAATGACTATTCTTCAAACATACTACAGTGGCTTGAAGTTGTTTGGAACATTCTGAGTTCCTGAAAGGTGCGGTAGAAATGCAAGTCTTCCATTTCAAACACCAATTCCATGTTAAATGGTAACACAATTCAACAGGTACTCAAGGCAAAACAACCCATATTTTACCACAGTGTGGAGGTGGAGGAGAGCAGCAGGCCAGGCAGCATCAGAAGAGCAGGAAAGTTGACGTTTCGGGTCTGGACTCTTCTTCAGAAATATTAACATATTTTAACATCCCTCTATGAAAAAGAATTAACTTCCCCATTCTTCGCCAAGTGGTTATCCTCAGACTGTGCCTCATCATTGCTTATTTACTGGTTAGTGGTGGAGGGGTCAATTGGCTTAGTTGGCTGGACCAGATAGTTTGCATCACAGGCTAGTGACAACAGCAAAGGTTTAATTCCTGTACCAGCTGAAGTTACCATGAAGGAATCTCCTTTTTCAATCTCTTCCCTTGCCTGATGTATGGTGTCCCTCAGGTTAAACCACCACCAGTTCTTTCTCTCTCTCTCTTGTGAGAGAGCATCTGCCAGGACTATGTTGATTTTACCCTTTGTTGCTACGTGGTGGAGTCACAGCCTCTTAACATTAACATCTGCTCAAACCCACTCACAGCCTTTCATTCATATTAATGTTAATCTTCAACATTGTGAGGAAATCTATTTTTCTGTATTCCTGCACATCTGTGTGCTCTCTGAAATTGGCAGCTGCTGCGATGACCTTATCTGGATATGGTAAGATGCAGGGCACAAGACATTCCAATGTGTGCTGCATTTGTTTTTGCCAAGGAGTTGGGGCAAAGCCCTCTCACGGTGTTTTAAGAGGTCGCTAAGAACAATTCAAGGGTTACTGAACAACAGATCCCAGTCAGTTTGCTGGTCAGGGGAGTGGGAGTCAGAGAAGCTGACTCCATGTTGCCACAATCTACTGTTAACTGGCTTCACGAAGCTGAGACAAAGGACAGCCCATGGGCAGTAAGGTTAGAAACATAGAAACTAGGAGGACGAGTAGGCCCTTTGGGCCATCAAGTCCATTCTGCTATTCAACATGATCATAACTGATCCTTTAACTCAACGCCACACTCCCACTCTTCCCATTCCCCTGGACAACTTTAGCCTCAAAAAAATCTATCTATTGCTTTCTTATGTAGATTCAGCGACCAGGCCTCCACAGCCTCATGTGATAGAGAATTCTACAGTTTACCACACTATGACTGAGGAGATTTCTCCTCATCTCAGTCCAAAATTACCTACTCCATACCTTATGACCACCACTCCAGCCAAGGGAAACATCAGCTCTGCATCCAGTTTGTCCAACACTGTTAGAATTTTATATGTTGCTGTAAGGCCATAAGACACAGGAGGAGAAGTTGGCGATTCAACCCAGTCTGCTCTGTTTCAATGACATCACCCCTCATCCTTCTAAACTCCTGTGAGCACAGGCCCAGTTGATCCAATGTGTCCTCATACAAACATACCGCCATTACAGGAATCAGTCTGATGACCATTCGCTGCACTCCCCCTATGGCAAATATATCTTTTCTAAGGTAAGTAAACAAAAATAGCAGACACAATACCTTCAGGTGTAGACTCAACGAGGCACAGTCAGGCTGCAGGAAAACCTCCTAGCTCCTATCCTCAAACTCTCTTGCAATGAAGGCCAACAAACCCTTTGCCTCCCTAACCAGTTGCTGCAACTGCAATCTCGTTTTCAATGACTACAGTTCAAGGACATCCAGGTCCCTTTGTACACCAACATTTCCCAATCTATCACCATTTCAATAATACTTGGCAATTTGGTTTTTCCTACTGAGGTGGACAACTTCACATTTATCTACATCATACTGCATCTGCATTTGACCACTCAACCAACTTGTCTAAATTATACTGAAACCTCTTTACATCCTTCTCACCACACATTTCCACCAAGTTCTGTGTCTTTGGCAAACTTGAAAATATCGTATTTAATTACCTTATTCAAATTACTGATAGATGTTGTGAATAGTTGGGGCCCAGCACTGATCCCTATGGCACCCCGCTAGTCACCACCTTCCACTCCGAAAGAGACCCATTTATTCCTAATTTATTTTCTGTCTGCTAACTATTTCTGAACCCGTGTCAGTATATTACCAACAATCCTTGTGGCTTCAATTTTGCACAATATAACCTTATGGGTGTAATCTTACTATAAGATTTCTGAAAATCCAAATACACCATACCCAGTGGTCCTCCTTCATTTATTCTTCTAGTTATGTCCTTCAGCAGGTTTGTCAAGCACAATTTCCTTTTCATCAATCCATGTTGACTTTATGTAATCCTGTTGGCATTTTAGTGTGATAATAGGTATATCTTGCTATCACAGCTTTTATAATTGTCTGCAGCATTGTCTCACAATGATGGTGTCACTACCTTAGAGTCAGGAAAGGCTGAGGTCAAGTCCCACCTGCTCTAGAGGTGAATCATAATAAGATGAACATAAATAGACTTCAACATTTTACCTACTGCTGACGTTAGACTTACTGGTCTGAAATTCCTGGTTTTCTCCTTCTCTCTTCTGTTAAACACTCTTTAAGTTACCACCTTTCAGTGTGCTGGGACTGTTCCAAAATCCACAGAATTTTGGAAAATGACAACCAACACATCTACTTCTTCCATGACCACCTTCCTTAGCATCATAGGATAGCGATTAGCACTACCTCTGGATTATTCACCTTTCAGTCCCATTAATCTCTCCAGTGTTGAGACTATAATTTTTCTTTCATTTTGGTTTGAAATTGTGAGATGCAGTTGAGAATTAAAGTTTGAACTGCGCTGGTTTTAAAGATGAGGTTAGAACAAAAGACACATTGAGATTGTACGGGACATTGGTGAGGCCTCTTCTGGAATACTGTGTCCAGTTCTGGTTGCCCAGTTATAGGAAGGATATTATTAAGCTGAAAAGAGTTCAGAAGAGATTTACCAGGATGGTGCCGATAGTGGAAAGTTTGAGGTAAAAGAAAGGCTGGATAGGTCGGGACTTTTTTCACTGGAGCGTGGAAGGTTGAGAGGCGACATGATAGACATTTATAAAATAATGAGGGATATAGATAGAGTTAATGGTAGTTGTCTTTTCCTTAGAATGGGGGATTTCAAGGCTAGGGGGAGCATTTTTAAGGTGAGAGGGGAGAGATTTAAATGAGATATGAGAGGCAAATTTTTTACACAGAGGTTGGTTCGCATGTGGAATGGCCTTCCTGAGGAAGCGGTGGATGCAGGTACAATTACAATGTTTAAAAGACATTTGGATGGATACATGAATAGAAAAGGTCTGAAGGGATATGGGCCAGGAGCAGACAGGTGGGACGAGTTTAGCTTGGGTTCATGTTTGGCATGGACTTGTTGGACCAAAGGGTCTGTTTCCACGCTGTATGACTCTATGACCCTATGACTGATGTTTGCTATTGGGAACTGGCCTGGAAAGATAAGTCAAGGACACTGTTGATGTTTTGGCACTGAGTGGTTACTCAGCTCAGGAACTGGCAGCTGGTTGGATGTTGAAATGGTCAATCAAAGGAGGACTGGTGATGGCCAGCCAACCACAGAGAATGTTGAAAAAGAAAGACAGAACAAAGACTGAACTGGCTCTGACTGTAGTTTGGGCAGCTTTCAGTCAAGGAAGGTGTTTTTGGTGTGGTTCTTTTTAGTTATTCTCTAGTTATTGACTTGTTGACAGCTTTGAGAAAAGAATTCCAGTCGGTAAGAGACTCAGAAAAGTCTCCGGAGGTTTATAGAAGCTGCTTTAATTAGAACCAGAGAAGACCTACAGTGTGGAAGCAAGCCATTTGGCCCATTGAGCCTACACTGACTCTCTGAAGAGCATTCTGCCAGACCTACCCCATACCCTATTCTTCCCATGGCTAATCCACCTAGACTGCATGTCCCCAGACACTATGGGCAGTTTAGCATGGCTAATCCACCTAACCTGCACATCTTTGGACTGTGGGAGGAAACCGGAGAACCCTGGGTAAACTCATGCAGACATGGGGAGAATATGCAAACTCCATACAGACAGTTGCCTGAGGCTAGCATTGAACCCAGGTCCCTAGTGCTATGAGGCAGCAGTGGTAACCACTGTGCCACTGTGCCACCCTACACACGGAGAAAAAATTAAATCTGCGTTGAGATCTGAGATGTAGTCAAAAGTATAATATCTATCTGGTTAAAATCTTCCAACTTTAAGTACATGTGATGGAAAAGTATTAACTGAGATCTCATCAGCCTCACAAAGGCGTATTTACATTGATGGCTTTTTGTGTGCAGAAGTATGCATTTTGAAATGAATGTTTGCTGCAAACCTATGCCTGTTGTCTTGTGCCAATTTAAATACAGTGAAATCGAAGAAATGAATGTTTTCTTGTGCATTTTGATTTTAATGAATTAATAAGAATGAAATGGAGGTGGCTGAAAACCAAGGGGTAGCCGAAGGAAATCTCAACACAATCACAAAAAAAAATGTATTTTGCCTGATTGGTGCTGCTTCTTGCATATCTCTTGAATTTACAGTGATAGTGACCTTCAAGTCTGTGGTACATCTCAATAGGCAAAACTTGCACTGTGACTCTGAAAGAAGTCACCAGGAAGAGGCAATTGAGGAGGATCCCTGCAATGGTTTTCCTTGTGGCAGACAGGTATGTAGTTACCACAATTGGATTTGTCTCCAATGTTAAAAAATGGTCATAATCACAGTGCCATTAATAAGTAATTATATTATAGGTCTTGCGAAAAGCTAACCTTTCTTTGAGTGGGCACAAAGAGCCTTAAAAAGTGGCTGCCAAAAATCACCTGAACTCTCTTGTGAATTCAACTGCGAAAAGCCAAATGAAGAAACCAGACTGCTTATCTCAAGAAGGATCTCAAAGGAAATCTGAAAGACATTTGAAATTCAATGAGCTTTGGACAACAGATTGGAAACTGCTGGTGTGAAAGGTGTGAAAAGATCAGAGCTTTTGCAATAATGGCCAGAAGTCTGAAATTTTTTTATTATTTAGTGCAAAGTGGGAGTTGCTGGCTGGGTCAACATCTGTTGTCCATCCCTGGTTATCCCTAAGAAGGTGGTGGTGAGCTGCCTCCTTGAACTGCTGCAGTTCATTTGTGTTGGTGCACCCACAATGCCCTTAGAGAGGGTGTGCAAGAATTTTGACTCAGCAACACTGAGGAGCATTAATATATTTGCAAGTCAGGATGGCTAATGATTTTAAAGAGAATTTATAAGTGGTAATGCTCCCATGTATCTACAGCCCTGAACAAGGGTCTAGGCCCGAAACGTCAGTTTTCCTGCTCCTCTGATGCTGCTTGGCCTGCTGTATTCATCCAGCTCTACACCTTGTTGTCTCTTATCTACAGCCCTTCCTCGTTCTTCTAGATGGTAGTGGTTGTGGGTTTGGAAGGTGCTGTCTAAGGAGCCTTGGTGAAATTCTGCAGTGCATCTTGTAGACAGTATGCACTGCTGCTACTGAGTGTTGGTGGTGGAGGGAGTGAATGTTTGTGAATGTGGTGCCAGTCAAGCAGGCTGCTTTGTCCTGGATGGTATCAGGTTTCTTGAGTGTTGTTGAGACTGCACTTATCCAGACAAGTGGGGAGTATTTCATCACACTCCTGACTGGTGATTTGTAGACGATGGACAGGCTTCGTGGAGTCAGAAAGTGACTTAGTCCCCACAGGATCCCTAACTTCCGATCTGCTTTTGAAGTCACAGCATTCATATGGCTAGTCAGTTCAGTTTCTAATCATGGTAATCCCCAGGAATGTTGGTAGTGGGGAATTCAGTGATGGTAACACCATTGAATGTCAAGGGACGGTGGTTAGATTGTTTCTTTTTGGAGATGGTCATTGCTTGGCATATGTGTGGCACAAATGTTACTTGTCACTTGTCATCCCACGCCTGGATATTGTCCAAATCTTGTTGCATTTGAACATGGAGTGCTTCAGTTTCTGAGGAGTGCATATAGTGCTGAACATTGTGCAATCATCAGTGAAGGACGGATGGAGGGAAGGTCATTGATGAAGCAGCTGAAAATGGTCAGACCATCAAATGGCTTCAAATGAACTCCAGCATGAGTTCCTTGCCTTTTTTTTTGAAAAGAATGTCTCTCTGGAGTTGTATATTGGGTTTTTGAACAATATAAGAGACACACTGTGAAATCTATTTGTGCAGAGACTTCAGAAGAACTTGAGAAGACGTCTCCAGGCCACTGCTTTCAGATGAAGTAACTGTGAATAGCATACAAGCACTAGGTTTTCTCTGTATACCAGGCGTCATAGAGGGAAGGTGTTGAGAAATCAACCCCATTATAAAGAGCATAGCTTCTTATTTTCCTGTATTTTTGATTGTAGACTGAAATGGGAAAAGGGCTATTTTAAAGACCAAGGGATTGCTGCACTTCAAGAAAAAAAGCTGCCAAATCTTTTTTCTAAGTGCTGTTTACACTGCTGTTTGTTTAACCAGTAAGGGAAGTTTAATTGCAGACAAACTGGACTAGGGGTATAAATTGTTACAGAGATAGTAGGAACTGCCGATGCTGGAGAATCTGAGATAACAAGGTGTAGAGCTGGATGAACACAGCAGGCCAAGCAGCATCAGAGGAGCAGGAAAGCTGACGTTTCGGGTCTAGACCCTTCTTCAGAAATCTGAACAATATAAGAGACACACTGTGAAAAAAGAAGGGTCTAGATCCGAAACGTCAGCTTTCCTGCTCCTCTGATGCTGCTTGGCCTGCTGTGTTCATCCAGCTCTACACCTTGTTATCTTGGACGAGGGGTGTGTTTGAAGGGAGATCCAGCCAGTAACAATTGGCTGATTGGTCTTTGGAAGGGTGAACAGTTGACAGCAATCACGTGATTGGCTCCTGAGCAGCTGAGCAGCTCGTGCATGTCAATGATACTGCCACAAGCCTTTAGATCTCCGGAAGGGGAGGCAGCGTTCTTGACTGTGCATTAAATAAATGCCTAAAGCCTGAAGAAAACTGGTTTATTTTCCCTCATTAGTTGCTGAAAGCTATTGCTTATAACCAATAAGTCAAGGAACTTACAATCTGTGAATCAGTCATTCTGTGCCTCCTGCAAGGAAGTGAAAAACAGCTGAAAATGGAAAGAGAGAGACAGAGAGAAGCAGCAAGTCCTGATGAGCAAAAGGATCACTTAAGCAAAGGCATTGAACTTCCCAGTCCCTTCACTACAACACCTGTGTGTGTGTGTGTGTGTGTGTGTGTTTGTGTGTGAGTGTGTGTCTGTCTGTCTGTCTGTCTGTCTGTGTGTTGGGGTTGGTTATAAGGGGATGTGATTTCAACTGTTAGAGTTATACATCAATGTTTCATACTTGTTTGCCTGTTAGCTAGAAACTATTTATCTGCAATAAACACTCATTCTTGTTAAGCACAGAAAGCCAGTCCGTGCTTTTGTTAACCTGTGTCTAATAGGGCAGGTGAATTGACTAGATTTGAGTACTTCGATAAAATCTTTAACGTTTGTGTCATTTCCAGGAACAGCTTGATTTCCAGCTCAGTGAGAGATAACACTATTCTGCTGGAGAGGAATACAGGCAGTCTTCACTTTCACACTGGCAGAACCAGTAAGGAAAAGGAACTCCCCAAAGTTCCTTGACCTACTCAGTCCACCTACATTGGCAAACTGACTATCTGACTTGAAAAGCCACTGAAGCTGCTAAACAGAATTCTTCAAGCTCAACCGTTCATTGCAGATAACCAATACTTCAAAACACAATCTACTGGCCTTTGCTGAATGGTAAAGAACTGAACTGTATTCCAATCTTTGCAAGTACTTTTATCATTATCTGCATTTAATTTTTGCATGCATTTCATCAGTAACTTTATCAATTTACAGCAACGTTTTGTAATAGACTTATTTTATGTTGTTCAAGACAACACCTTTGCTGTTGGCTTTTAAACTAAGCCACTCAGGAATTAATGGAGGCTATGTACAAATAAGGAGCTAGATTAGCATACACATTCATTCTTAGCCCATGGGTCACTTTTACGAAATGCATTAATTTACAATATAATGGAATGGACACATATAGACAGCATGAACTTCATGGAAATAATACTTTTTAAAGCAAAGGACACCAGCTAAAGCAACAACAATGTTAATTTGCGAAGAGCAAACTGCTTGAATGAGACACCAAGTCTGTGACTATGTGCAAATAATTTGGATGACCCAATTTGTAGGTGCAAAGGAAAAATTGGTTTTGGACAATTATCTCTCCTCTCTCTCTCATCCTCTCTGACTCTCTCATCAAAATTTGCATTGAAAATCCACTTGAAATGGTCATCACCATAAAGTGGAGGATTCTTAAAGGAGAAGTTTGAACCTGCATCACTGTATCCAGAAAAAAAGGTCTCACAGCCATAACTGATCTAGGAAGAACCCTCAGTACTTATGTGGAAAATGATTTAAGCTGCTCAACAAAATTTGGATAAAATTTGTGATCAATTTAACTGTTATGCCGCCAAAGTCTATTCAATATAACATTCTGCAGATTGTAATGTTATTTTGTTCCAGGCTTTTAGGAGGTTGTATGTAGGTTACAGACAAGAATGGAAGTTGGATTTTAAACCTATTGTTAACCTTCATTGTTTGTCAAGCTTCAACAGCAATTATGGGGTTAAATGATTCTCTGATGCCAAACTTACAAAGAGCAAAAGCAATAAAGCAACTTTTATTGAGAACATGAGTCACATGACTTGTTACATAGGAACATGAAGAGACCATTCAGATCCTCAAGCCTGATCCACCATTCAATGAGATATAGAAGATCTGTGGCCTAACTCCCTAAGGGCCTTTGGCCCATATCCCTTAATAAACAGTATCACAGACACATTTCCTGAGGATATTTTGCTGGATAATTGGTATTTAGCACCCACTTTGATCTTCCTAATCTTTTCTGGACAGGTTCTCAATGCTGATGTTACTTCTACAGCTGAAAACAACACATTCCTTCAAAGTGAGGTATTCCTGGCTCCCAAGCTGATATTTACGTCAACGATTTTCTCTCTGTCTGTGACAGGGCTGAATGGATGTTATCTGGGAACAACTGGTTGCAAAAATAGCCTACTCCCTTTCTCAATAAGATTACAGTATTGTGGGTATTGTGTATCATTGTTGCGGTGTCTTCAATTCCAGTCCTTCTTCATAGTATCAATCCTATTGTAGACAGTACTGTGATTGTGACACAATTAAAACAGTAACTGAACTGCTTGAAACTCAGTATTGGTGAAGATATCCCTGGTTTACCAGTACAGATTGTGTAAAGGCTTGACATTTGAATGAAATCCCTAAATGAGGTTGGTTTAGAATACTCCATAAAACTTGAGTATTTTTTCCAATCAATTAGTTCTTTGTCAGTTAACTTAAGGAACCTGGCTGACTTGTTTCAGATACTGAGCTATATACTGTCTTACATATTGGCAGTAATACCTTCCTTTTAAATTCAAAGTTAATTATCATAGGATCCCTACAGTGCAGAAACAGGCCATTCAGCCCATCAATCTACCAACACTCTGAAGAGCATCTCACCCAGAACCCACCCCCTCCACCCAATCCCTGTAATTCCCATGAACTATCCACCTAACCTGCACATCTTTGGAATGTGGGAGGAAACCCATGCAGACACAGAGGGAATGTGCAAACTGCACAAACAGTTGCTCCAGGGTGGAATTGATCCCGCGTCCCTGGCGCTGTGAGGCAGCAACAATAGTATCCCAGCATGTGCTCTCCCTCCCATATGAGGTGGTGCAGCTCTGCCAGAAGTGTATCAACATCATATTTCAGGGATTCCATCCGCTGTAGTGGCTTGGTGGCTTTTTCAGTTTTGCTCAAACCAGACCAAGCCAGATGGGACACTGATGCACAGCGTCAAGGATACATTGAGTCAAAGGCAGGGTCTTGGTTGAGGAGTTCTTCAAAATGCTCTCTCAAGGCAACACTGCCTCAGTGCCTAGCTGCCAATAGTATGTGCCGTTGAGTATTTGGATCAGAGATCATCTCAAGATCGCTGATGAAACATCATACATCATTGGTTTCTGCATGTCAATGAATTACCAAGCTTCCTTCCATTCACTATTTGCTTTTTATGTTTTCACAGGTTTAATGCTTTACCACAGCCTTCAGCCACCTGTAGAATTTCCGCTTATCCCCTGAGCCATAAGATCAAAAGCTCATTAGACATAGGAGCAGGATAAGGACATTCAGCCCATTAATGTTGAAGTTTCCAATCAATTAAAACTTTGTGCTTATATTTTTATAGGTCCTGTATCTCTGTCGTTTTCACCAGTCACAATGTTTCTTGATAGAGAGACCAGGCCTTCTTTGCAGCAATTTATCTTAATGAATCTTAAGTTGGAATAGGCACACTGATATTACTAGGTCACTAACATAACCACAATGTTGCATCTTCCATATTGTGGAGTGGCATAGGGTTTGTGAAAGATGTTATTATAGAATAAGTGCAGGATGTGCAAAAAGTGATAACCTAGAAAGATATGAAGGCAATGCATAGGCTGATACCATGTGTGGGACATGTGCCAAATATCACAGCTTAACTAGGACTTTTCAAACAGCAACACTGAAGTCACAACCACAAATTTACATCGCTCAGTTTTCCCAAGTTGTAAAACTCTCCTGGTATTCCAGCTACGCAACAATGCAACATATATGTTAATATGAGTTATTTTAGAGTTTGAAATGTGAACTGGTGATACATGTGTTTGGGTCTGTATGCGTGAAAGTGTTTAATAATCAACTTGTCAGTCTTTCTGGAGGAATGCTTTTTTTAAAAACCCCTTATGACAGAGAGTGAGCTCCATCAGACTATGGGATGTAGGAGCAGAAGTAGGCCATTCAGCCCAACGAGTCTGTTCCACTGTTCAATTAGAACTTGACTGATCTGATAATCCTCAACTGCACTTTCCTGCCTTTGCTCCATAACCCTTGATTCCTTTATTGATCTCAGCCTTGAATACACTTTGCTACTCAGTGTCGACAGTCCACTGTGGTAAAGACATCCACAGATTCGCTACCTCCGAGAGAAAATAATTCTATCTTATTTCTATCTTAAGCGGGTAACACACTTGATTTAATGACTTACTGAGGTTCTGCCCTCTGTTTCTAGACACTTCCAAAAGGAGGAACAACCTCTCAGCATTGACCCTGTCAAGTTCCCTAAGATTCTTGCATGTTTCAACAATGTCTCTTCATTCTTTAGAACATGTCCAACCTATTTAACTTCTCCTGATAAAACCTGCTGATGGGCACAATGAGTCTGTGAAAATTGGTTAGATTTTATTGAAAGCAGCCATGTCATGACAGGACCGAGGGTGTGGGGGTTGGTAAAGGACATGGAGGAAGATGTTCAGGCCGTAAAATTATTGAACACGATATTCAGACCTGATAGCTGTGGAAAATGAGATGCTGTTCTTCCAGCTTGCACTAAGCTTTGCTGGAGAGCTGCAGCAAGCCCGAAACAGTGACGTTGGCCTGGGAATGCAGTGATGTGTTGAAATAGCAGGCAAAAGAAAGCTTAGGGTCATTTTTTGCAAACAGAACATAGGTGTTCTGTAAAGCGGTCACCTAATCTGTATTTCATCTCCCCATTGTAGAGGAAACCACTTTGTGAGCAGGGAATACACAATAGACTGGATTGAGTGAAGTGCATGGAAATTGCTGCTTCACCTGGAAGGTGTGCCTGGGGCCTTGGACAGTGGGGAGGGAGGAGACGGAGGAGGAGTGGACCAGGGTATCCCAGAAGGAACAGTCCCTTGTAAAGGCTGAAAGAAGTGAAATATGTGTCTGTTGGCGGTGTCCCTTTGGAGCGAGCGGAAATAGGAACTTATGATCCTCTGGATGCGAATGCTCATGGGTAAAAAGTGAGGAGCAGGTACTCCGTCAGCGTTGTGGGAGGGAAGAGAAAGGCAGGCCGCAGAAGTTCAGGAAATGAGTGGGTCACAACTGAGGGCACTGTCAACCATGGTGGCAGGGAATCCTCGGCTGAGGAAAAAGGTGGGCATTTCTCAGGTCCTGCTGCGGCAGGTGTCATCACCAGAATGGTAGCGACAGAGACAGAGAAACTGAGAGAATGTATTAGAGTCTTTACAGGAAGCAGAGGGTGAAGATGTATAGTCTCCTGTTCTCTCCTTTCCTGTTTGAGAAGTTCCAGTTGTAGCATGTTTGCCTGCCCATTTATTCATCAACAGCCATGATCTGTCAAGGAATGTGGGCATGTAATCCAACGATGAGGATTCATCTTTTTGCCTTAACAATATTTCCAAAATCAATTTTAATTGATCTCAAATCTCATGGACCTTGACCAATTCCAATGGACTAAATCCAGTAGATTTATTCAGAAAATCTCTGGAGTAAGTAAACTATGTCCACAGGTAATTTTGTAACAACTTTTGCTTCCACTGTTCCACACAGGAGGTGGCAGCATGGTGGCTCAGTGGTTAGCACTGCTGCCTCACAGCATCAGGGACCTAGGTTCAAGTCCAACCTTGGGCAACTGTGTGTAGTTTGTATATTCTCCTTGTGTCTGCATGGGTTCCCTCCTACAGTCCAAAAATTTTTAGGCCAGGTGGATTGTCCATGCTAAATTGCCCATAGTGTCCAGGGATGCTTAGGCTAGGTGGGTTAGCCAAAGGAGATCTGGGGTTACAGAGATAGTGTAGGGGTGTGGGATGCCTTCCAAAGGGTTGAGATGGGCCAAATAGCCTGCTTCCACACTGTACAGATTCTATAATTCTATGACAACAAATCAAATTATATTTGGACACTAAAACAGAAATTGCTGGAAAAACTCAACATGTCTCGCTGAAATAACTGCAAGAGGCCGGTATTGCGTCACCAGGTGACCTTTTATTTACGACATGGAGGGTTTTTGGCACTGATCCAGCTCTCAGAGTGAACAGAGCTTCTGACACTCCTGTTTATATCTGTCAGCCACGACTCCCTGATTGGGCCAGGTTAACAGCCCCAATCAGGGAACTCCCATTCTCTGAGGTCCACCTACTGACCTCGTTACAGTCTCTACAGTAGTGGCATCTGTAGAGTGAAAGGCAGTGTTAATGTTTCGGATCCAGCGATTTTTCATCAGAACGGGAAAGGGGTGCAGTCTGTGAGTATGGGACGGGGTGTCTCAGGGGGTGGCCTGTAGGTGAGGGCCTTGGACAGCTGGAAATGGGTGGGGTCTGTGTATGAATGCGTGGGGATGATGAGTTGTGGGCGTGGCCTATTTGGTGAAGGGCGGGGTCTGAGGGGAGGGGTTAGACCAGTGGATTAGGGACGGGGACAACTGGTGAGTTGCAGCATCTGTTTGAGTGATGGGCGGGGTCTGTGTGAGAGGCGGTGCCTATTTGTGCAAAGGGTGCGGTCTGCGAGTGAATGGAACGGGGTCTCCAGTTGAGGGGCGGGGACAGTTGGGGATGGGCGGGGTCTGTGTTTGACAGGCGGGGACTGCAGTGGATGGGCGGGGTCTGTGATTGAGAGGCGGGGACTGCAGTGGATGGGTGGGGTCTGTGATTGAGAGGCGGGGTCTGCTGGTGTTGGGGCGGGGAGGGGTGTGGCCGCTTGCCTGAATTGTTTATAAATAAAGTTAATCGAATGACCCGCGGGGAGCTCTCGCGAGAGTGAGCACAGCTATAAATACAGGAGGGGGGTTGGCGGGACGCACGCAGTGTCGGAGCCGCTCGTCAGAGGAAGCGGGACTCCAGCGCGATCGCGCAAAAAAAAAAAGCGGGCAGGCCTGTGGAGACGGCGGGAGAGAGTCGCTGGACAGCTGCGGCCGCCTGTTATTAACAGCGAGAAGACGGGGGTCCCGCGTCGCGGAGCAGGCCGGACACCGAGTCCTTTCTTTACCCTAACAGCCTCATTCCCCCCGGGCGGGGGGCGGCCCCTCCGCCATGGCCAAAGTACAGGTGCTGAATGTGGTGGTCCTGGACAACCCGTCCCCCTTCAACAACCCCTTTCAGTTTGAGATCACCTTCGAGTGTATCGAGGACCTGCCGGACGGTGAGTGGGGGAGGGGAGGGTAGGAGATGGTAGGTTCCCCCCCGGGCGGCAGGCTGTTTTATCAATGGAGCTGTCAATCAGTGACTATGGCGCGCGCGCCTTTCTCTCTCTCGTTTTTCCCCCCTCAGCTTTTGCTGCTGTTTGCAAGTTGCATTGAGCTTGCCCCCTCCTTTTTCTAATTGTTATCCTTACGTTTATTGTTGGCGCTGCTCCAGATTTTTTTTGCCCCTCTTTCATCCGCATCCTCCTCTTTCTAATTGCTCGCCGTTTTTGGTTTTGCTTTTTATTTCATCTCCTTCGGTTTTTTGCAGTAAGTCGCACCAAGCTCTTATTTTTCATTCTGCTGTTTTTTTAACCATCCTCTCCCAACTAGATCTACTCTCCTGTTCTGAGGAAGGGTCACCAGACCTGAAATGTTAACTGTTCTTTCCTTCACAGATGCTGCCAGACCTGCTGGTCTTTTTCCAGCAACTTTTGTTTTTTGTTACTCTATTTGTTTGTTTGTGTTTGACTTTCCTGTTTTTCTCTTTTCCCTATCCAGATCTAGAATGGAAGATTATCTATGTGGGCTCTGCAGAGAGTGAGGAGCATGACCAAGTGTTGGACTCCGTGCTGGTTGGACCTGTCCCTGCTGGTCGCCACATGTTTGTGTTTCAGGTATAAGTGGGATGTATTTGTTTACTGAGGTGGACATGGTCCAGTGATAATGGGTCCTCTGTAATGTTAAGATTGCCAGCCTGCAGTCTCCTTGTACTCATTTGGGTATGCATCCATCATGACTGGGGCCTGTGTTACTTTGGCTCTTTTCCAGTTTTCTGTCCTTCTAGTGATTTTCTGGCTTTCCTACTCATTCAGGTTCAGCATCAAGCAAGATGCAGTCAGAACTAGGTTTCTGTCTTGAAGTACTACAGTATACAAACTGATGTTGCCCCTCGTTGGCTCATAAGGCATCTGAAGTAAATCATTTGGTCTTGTATCTGTGCTACTAATCAATAAGATGCTGATCTGTTTATCCTGAATTGGTCAGTCCTACAGAATGGAAGACTACGGTTTGGTCCAACTAGTCCACACTGACCATGTTCCCAAACTAAACTAGTCCCACTTGCCTGCATTTGGCCCATATCCCTCAATCTTTCCTATTTGTTTACTTACCCAAATGTAACTAAGTTTGTCCACCAATTCCCCTGGCAGTTTCATTCTGCATTAAAAAATGTTGTCCCTCATGTCCTCTTAAAAAGTTCTTCCCCTCTTTAAAAATATGCCCCCAGTTTTGAACTCCTTCGCCCTAGGGAAAAGACCTTTGCTTATTCACCTTATCTATGCCCCTTACAGATTTTATAAACCTATAAGCTCACCCTTCAATCCCCTATGATCCAGTGGAAAAAGTCCCAGCTTATTTTTATAATTCAAATCCTCCATTCTTGACAACATCCTAACAAATATTTTCTGAACCCTCCAATTTAACAATCTTGCAGTAGCACAACTGGAACAATACATAATACTCCAGACTAGGCTTCAATGCCTTGTACAACCTGGCTCCAGTACTTAAAGATCTGAGCCATGAAGACATGTGCTAAATGTCTTAACACTGTTTACCTGTGATGCTAATTTCAAAGAATTGTGCATCTGAACCTCTGTCCCCTGTTCTGTCCGGGGCCCAACCACTAACTGTACAAGTCCTGCTTTTGTTTGTTTTACCAAAATGCAATCTCACTTATCTGAATTAAAATCCATCTGCCACTTAGCCTGTCGACCCAATTATCAAGATCTTGTTCTTATCTTGGATAGCCTTTTTCACTGTCCACTGAACCACCAATTTTAGTGTCATGAGCAAACTTATTAACCATGTCTCCTATATTCTCATTCAATTTGTTTATATAAATGACATAAGTAGACTCAGTACTGATCCCTGTGGAACACTGGTCACAGGCCTCCAGTCTGGAAAAACAACCCACCACCACCCTGTCTCCTACCATCAAGCCAATTTTCTATTCAATTGGCAAACACTCCCTGCATCCGATGTGGTCTAACTTCACTAATTAGACTACCATGTGGTACCTTGTCAAAAGGCTTTCCTAAAGTCTGTGTAATCAAGTCCACTGCTCTGCCTTCAATCCGTTTGGTTACTTCAAAAACTTGGTTTGAGAGACTGATTTTCTCTTGCACAAAACCATGCTGACTATTCCTAATCAGTCCTAGCCCCTCTAAATGCATCTAAAATCTATCTTTTAGAATCACTTCAAATTTACCACCAATGTCAGGCTCACAGGTCTATAGTTCCCATGCTTCTTGTAGCCTTAAAGGCATAACATTACCCACCCTTCAGCACCTCACCTGTGGCTATAGATGTTACATATATCTTTGCTGAGGGCCCTGCAGTTCCCCTCAACTCAATGTCCTGGGATACACTGGATCAAGTCCCAAAAATTTGTCCACTTTGTTTTGAGATCTCTAGCACTTCCCATTTCAAAATATTGATTTATTTCAATTCTCTAGCCTCCATTTCTCTATAGTAAAAACTGGTGTGAAATATTCATTAGTGTCTCCATCTCCTGAGGTTCCTTCTTGATCTGTAAGGAGTCCCTATTCTTTCCCTAGTTGCTCTTAATATACTTGTAGAATCTCTTTGGATTCTCTTTAACCTTATCTGCTAAGGCTATCTATATCCCCTCTTTACTGTCCTAATTTCCCTCTTAAGAATGCCCTACACTATTTATACTCTAGGATTCATTTGATCCCAGTTGTCTACATCTAATGGTCTTTATTCTTGATGAGAACGTGTCTTTTCTTTGTTACCTACTCTTAACAGCCTTACCTTTCACTCTACAGAAACAATGCCTGTGAACTCATTATCATATTTTTGAAAGGCTCCCACTTGTCAGTCCCTTTGCTGTGAGCAGTCTACTCCAATCAACTTTTGAAAGTTCCTGTCTCAACCATTAAAATTTGCCCTAGACAATAAACATTAAAATTCTTAATTGGAAGGCTTAAGGTTTTTGATTTCTATTTTAAAACTAATAGGATTCCATGTTCCTAGCCATCCTGTCCACAACCCATGACTTCTGCTCTTAAGATCCTTCAGTCTGAATATTTAATGACCCTGCCTCCACTGTTTTGAGGCTTTTCAAAGTTGTGCAATTCTTGGGAAAAATCTCCATACGTCCTGAAAGGGTAACCCCTAAATTTTGAACAGCTCCTCCTAGTTCTGAACTGACTCTTGGAGGGTCAGCCTTTCCATGTCTGCTATGTCATTACCATTCAGGATCTTGTATACTTCAATCAAATAACCACCCCTCTCTTCTAAACTCCAGTGGAAACAAGCCCAGCCTGTCCAACATATTGTCACGAGACAGGCCACTCATCCCAGGTATTGACCTGGTAAGCCACCTCAGCTGTTTCCATTTTATTATGATTTGGATGAGGGAACAAAATGTAACATCTCCAAGTTTGCAGATGATACAAGTTGGGTGGGTGAACTGTAGTGAGGATGCAGAGATCCTTCAGCATCTTGAGTTGGTGAGTGGGCAAATCAATGGCAGATGCAGTATAATTTGGATAAATGAGGTTTTTCACTCTAGAAGCAAAAACAAGGAGGCAGATTACCTGAATAGCTGTAAATTGGGAGAGGGAGTGTGCAGTGGGACCTGGGTGTCCTTGTGGTAAGTGTGCAGGTGCAGCAGGCAGTAAAAGGCAAATGTTACATTGGCCTTCATTTGAGGTTTTGAGTACATGAGCAAGAGTGTTGCAGTGAAACAGGGCCTTGGTGAGGCCACACCTAGAATATTGTGTACATTTTGGTCTCCTTTTTTGAGGAAGGTTGCTTTTGCTCCTGAGTGCAGTTTGGGTTTGTCAGGCTGATTCTGGGCAATGGTGGGACTGACATATGAAGAGATTGACTGGATAGGGTAGATGCAGGGAGGATGTTCCTGATGGTGGGTGTCCAGAACAAGGGGTCACAGTCTGAGGTTTTGGGGTAGACTATTTAGGACAGATGAGATGTTTCTTCACCCAAAGAGTGGTGAGCCTGTGGAATTTGTTACCACAGGAAGTAGTTGGTGCCAAGAGGTGAATGAGATCAAAGGTTATGGAGAGAAGGCAGGATTAGGCTATTGAGTTGGATGATCAGCCATGATCATGAAGAATGGTGGACCAGGCTTGAAGGGCCAAATGGCTGCCTCCTGCTCTTTATTTCCAGTGCTTTTGGGTCTATCTTTGAATCAGGAGACCAAAGCTGCATGTATTTTGTGGTTATAGTTTCACTCAAGCCCTGTGTAGCTCATGCATAACAGCATTTTGTTCAATTCCTCAGGGTAAAGTGTAAAAGCCATTAGTTTTCCCAACTTTTCCTGTGTGCAAATGGCTTGTACACTGAAATACCTAAATCCTTCTGCAACTCAGAATTCTGCAGTCATTCTCTATTGAAGTAATACTTGCTGTTTTTGATTTTGTTCTCAAAATGTAACAACTTTACATTCTCCAAAATTATGCTGCTTGGCAGATTTTCACCCATTCACTTAGAGCAAATGAATTGAATCAGTGTGGTTAGCAGCACTGCCACACAGGACTTGGGACCCAGGTTCAATTCCTTGAGTCAAGCCTTGAATGATTGAAGTTTGCCTGCCCTCCATGTCTGCATGGGATTCCTCCCACAGTCCAAAGATGTGTTATCTAGTTGATCAGACATGGTACATGCAGGGTTATGGGGATAGGTTAGGGGTCTGGGTGCAATGCTGTTTGCAGACTTTATGGGCTGAATAGCCTTTTTCTGCACAGACAGACTCTTTGAATCTTTTAGCCTAGGGATGTTTATTCATTAACCCTACTACTTTATATTGTTATCTGTCTTTGGTTGTCTGTTAACTGGTTGAGACTATTCTCCATCCTGTGTTCCCATATTATCTCTAATCAACCAGTGAAATGAACTCTGTGGTTCCTGCTTTTAAGTAGCTTTTACTGTATTTGAATGGAATATTACATTAAATGAGGAAATTGTGCTCATGTCTGTGCAGTTTAATGTTAGATGGCAATGATCAAGTATTTTGTTGATTTGAGCAATGCCATTTGCAGCACTTCCATTATCAGAAGTAGGTAAAGCATGGTATATGTTGGAGCTAGGTGCTGTTTTAAACTAATCAAGAGACTAGCAATGGGTATTGTCCTCCAATGAGTCAGGGCTGGATTAGGACAATTGGATCTGTGGCTAATATCTCCAGCTAACAGTCCTTTTATTTGTAAATGTTTTATACACTTCATCTGATCTTTGCATTGACTAAATTTTCAAATGGAGCAGTATTTTTTGGCTGTGGTGATAGCATTGTTTTAGAATTCTGCCTTTGAGAGGGAAAATTGCAGGTGATGGTGCTGCTGTTATCTGCAGCCCCCTCCTAGGTGGTACCACCTGAGTTTAGAAAGTGATGCTAATAGATTCCTGGTGAGCTACTACAGTACACATTTGTAACTGGTAGCTCTGCTGTGAAGTATAGAGGAACAGACTTGTGAATGTATTCTGCAGGTAGCAAGGTGTACACGTGCACTATTTTGGAGCAAACCATTTGGCCTGTCAGGCCTTCCCTTGTTCTACCACTTAAAATTCTGGCTGCTGGCCTTAAATCAGCATTCCTGTTTACCTCCAATAACCTTCATTCTTAAAGTCTGCATGTCTGGCAGCATCTGTGGAGAGAAAGCAAAGTTAATGTTTCCGATCCAGTGACCCTTCACAACCTTAGATTCTTGACTGATAAGAGGGAGTTTTGTTTTATACACTAAATGACCACCTCCACTTGTTCAATGGCACTCAATCCTGAGAATGCAAAGATTCCTTATTTTAAGCTGGTGCTCTCATTTCTCCCACATGAAACATCTTTCAGTATACCCTCTGTTGAATCTGCATCTTTCTTCAGTAGAAGAACGAGGTGAATTTTAACCTCCAAAGGATAGGCTGTCTAACCTTTCTTTAGAGGTGACTGATCCCTGGGATAGTCTAAAAATTCTCTGAACAACTACATTTTCTCAAATACAGAAATCAATACTGTACATAATACTCCTGATATAACCCTGCAAATGCTCTTACATCCCTTCTATACTCCATTCCCTTACAATAGCAACATTCCATTTGCCTGGCTATTAAATTGCTACACCTGCATCTCTTTGCTCTTCACAATTTAATTTCTTAATATCTGTCAGCAAATTTATGCCTATCCATTTGACCCCTTAGTCCAAATCAATGGTACAGTTAATAATTAACTGATCCCAGCACAGATCCTTAGCACTCCATAAATTGCATCTTGCCAAACTGAAAGACCTATTTGCACAAATGTGCTGCTTTCCATAACCAAACAATCCTCTGGCTGTTCCCTTGGGGGTCTAAATGTAATGTCTCTAGATTAACAATCCAGAGCCCATGTTCTAATTTATGGGGGTATGGCTTCAAACCTGACTGACAGGTGGTGAATTTTAAATTCAATAAATCTGGAATTAAAATCTAATCTAATGGTGATTGTGTAACCACTATAGATTGGGTGAACCAGGTGATGTTTCAGTGTCCTTTGAAGAAAGGAATCTGCCTGTATCTGGTATAGGCTGCATTGGACTTCAGGCTCACAGCAATGTGGTTGGCTCTTAACTGCTCTGAATACCAGTGAAGCCATTTTGCCCACCCCTAATTCCCTGGAACAATAAATATTGGCCTGGCCAGCAATGACAGTCACAAATTGAAATTATCCCTACACTGAGCTCTTATTTTGCATATGGCACCTTGTTAAATGCCTCAAAGTCTTAAGAACAGCACAATTACTTGTTCCTCATCTGTTACTACATTCTTTCTCTAAGAACTCTGAAAATTGAGGGGAATGGATAGGATGAATAGTCAGGTCTTTTTCCTAGAGTGGGGGAAATCTGAAACTTGTGCCCTCTAGTTTAAGGTGAGGGGAAAGATTTAAAGGACCTGAGAGGCAATTTTTTCATGCAGCGGTTGGTGTGTATAGAACAAGCTGCTAAAGGGAGTGGTGGAGGCTGGTACAATTGACATTTAAAAGCTATCTGGATGGGTACATGAATAGGAAGGGGTTAGGGGATATGGCCCAAATGCTGGCAAATGGGACTAGATAGATGGGGGATGTCTAGTGTGTACAAGTTGGACTGAAGGGTGTTTGTATGCTGTATGACTAGTCGCCTGACTTTCCTTTGACAAAATCATGGAAACCCTTCCGAAAACAGTCATTTGCTGTTTTTCCCAAACTGAGGGCTTCCTGGAGTATAAGGAATTCTGGAATATTAATTTTAATGTACTCACCATCTCAGCAGCTATCTTAAAGCCTGAGAATAGAGTCTCAGGGCAGGTCAGATTTTAGTTCTCTCATACACTTGATTTTCAAGTTCCTTGCTCCATTTCACACTGCAAGCCATAAAATGCAAGAAACATCATAGCTCATTCAATCCATTGATTGCTGTAGAGCAAATCCTGTCCATCCCATTCCCTGCTTTATTCCCCCAGAGTCCTAATGTTCCTCAGCTGTCAGCTTCACTGTAAGATCATTCATGTCTGCTTCTATTGCCTCAGGAGCAAGGAGCTTGTGTTAGTATCAGTGGTACTTGCACAATTCAGTTGAACTGCCTTACTGGAGAGATGTGATCTCATTCCTGAAGTTGCTGAATGGAGACTTAACTGAGGGAAGATTGGATAGACTAAGGTTAAACAGGCACCCAAATAGGGTTTCCCCAGCCACTTTCTCTGCTAATGTCACTGATCAGATGGCATAGGTTTAATGTAGCTGGCTGGAAGCAGCAGAACGGAGTTAGAAATGCTCTTACCCAGAGTGAGCAATATTGCTGCAAACTTAATACGTACACCTTAACCTTCAATTGGGCTGAAATTTATGAAGAAATGTTAGTGTCCAGTATCATCCAGATTGAATTGTGCTGCAGCTGCCATGTAACTCTTCCTGCATAAGCTGGATGCTGTGTGGGGTGTTCTTCAATGTGTTTACACTGGGTTCTGAAATATATCCTCTAATATCTTTATCCTTCAACATTGTTGGTTTTAAAAGTGAATCTTGGCAAATTGGTCCAGTTAACTTCAACAATTGAAAGCTTGTCACTTGAGCTTGGAATGGCTGTTCAAAGCAGAGCATTCAATGAGCATGTCAGATCTGACTGATGTATTGGAGCATCCAACCCTTGTTCAACTGCACATAAACATCAGATCGCATAGTACAACAATTTCTTATCTTGCCTGTGTATTCAGTTATGAAATAAGTGATATTTTAAACAAAATTGGCTATGGCCTGTACAGAAGGCATAGCATTCCTTTAGTTCCTTTATCCTAATTTGTTGTGAAACAACCTTTGAAAATTGCTAATTACTGGCTGTAGTCAGTACTGTTGCTTTAGAATCTTTGCATCATTAAGATTGTGCCTGTTCTATGGCTGGCTGGTGCAGTGATTTGCTAAATGTGTATATTGCAGAAGCTAAGACTAATCTAATAGTACAACTTAAAAGATGATTCAACCCATTGCTTATGCTGGGTCTTTTTGGGCCCTGCTGGTTTTCCCCATATTGCTGAAATTATTTCATGTCTGTCTGATTTTCCCCACTAGAAGCTACTACAAGTGTTTCCATTGACCTATTAGGTACTATCATCCAAACTAGATGACTACATGAAAAGGTTTTCATGTGGGTTCTAGTTGTCCTCTGCAAACACCTTCCTCCTGTTTGGTAAATGCACATTCTACATATTTAACGCAGGCAGCTTAAATGAGTTGACACTTGAAGCTTCATCCACTTCAACAGATGTCTTACCAGAATCTCTCCTCTGAATGGTAGTTCTTGGCCATGGAATTGGGAATCTCTTAAAACACAGCTGAGTCTCTGACCTGAGTAAACAGGTGCTGAACTAACAGCTAGGAAGGGATAGTGTCATGGTAATGTCTGTAAGACATAAATAGGAACAGGATAGGCTGTTTGCTGTCTTGAGATCAGTAGGATCGTGCTGATCTGACATTCCTCATATCTACTACCAGCAATTTTCCCATAATCCTTGACTTACCCAACTGATGAAGAACTTATCTATGGGACCCTTAAATATATACAATAATTGTTCATGATCCATAGGTCCAGGCCTACGTTCTGGGGCATATGTTCAGGTTTCTCCATTGTAACTGGTGACAGGGCATGTTGCTACTGACATTATGTGCAGTGATCTCAGCAGCAGCATGTCCAGGTTGTAAGTATGCTGTCCAGTGTACTGTTGCGCACGAGCTGCTCACTTTGCTTTTTCTGTTGATTTGAGGAGAGCGTTGGGACAGTGTCTTGGGGTGCAGGGGAGCTGGAGTGACTAAGACAAGCTTCCCCTCCATTGGTTTTGTCCCCTTCCCGGAGTGGCTGCTGGGAGGGCATGTGCCTTTTTCAATACAAAGATGTACAGCATGGAAACAGACCTAGTACAACTTGTCCATGCTAATTAGACATCCTAAAATCTAGTCCCATTTTCCAGCATTTGGCCCATATCCCTCAACCTTGCCCATCCAGGTGCCTTTTAAATGTTGTAATTGTACCAGCATCCACATTTCCTCTGGCAACTCATTCCACACAACACTGCATGACAAAGTTGCCCCTTAGTCCCTTTTAAGTCTTCCCCTCACTTTAAACCTATGCCCTCTAGTTTTGGATTCCCCTACCCTGGGGAACAGATCTTGACTATTCACCCTATCCGTGCCCCTCATGATTTTGTAAACCTCCAAGGTCACCCCTCAGCCTCTGACATGCCAGCCTCTCCCTATAGCTCAAACTCTCAAACCCTGGCAACATCCTTAAATCTCTTCTGGACCCATTCAAGTTTCACAACATCTTTTCTATAGCAGAGACTAGAATTGCGCACAGTACTCTAAAAGTGGCCTAATCAATACAGATTAAACTCCAGCTGCTTCCCTTCAGCCCATCTGATCAGGTCCTGTTGTACTGAGCCAACCTCCTTCACTGTCCACCCTGTATTCACATCCAAATGCTTTGTACAGATGACAAAAAAGTGGACCTGGCAATGATCCTTGTGGCACACTGCTGGTCACAGGCCTCTAGTCTGAAAAGCAACCCTCCTCCACCACTCTGTCTCCTACCTTCAAGGCAATTTTGTATCAAATGGCTAGTTCTCCCTGTATTCTTTGATCTAACATTGTTAATCTGTCTACCATGTGGAACCTTGTCAAACCCCTCACTTTAGTCCATATAGACAACATTCATTGCTCTGCCTACATCAATTCTCTTGTCACTTCTTCAAAAAACTCAATCAGGTTAGATCTGATTTCCCCCACAGCCATGTTGACTATCACTAATCAGTCCTTGCCTTTCCCAAATACATAAATCCTGTCTCTCTGAATCCTCTTCAACTTGCCTATCCCTGATGTCCAGTTCACTGGTCTAGTCTGCATCCGTAAGTCCTTGACTTCAATTTTAAACTAGATCCACTGCTTCATAACTGTCTCAGTTTGTATGCTCTTTGCAGCATTGAGGTGGCTTACAGCATTTTCAGAAATTTAAATTCAAATGTCTGGAGTTGCAAACTAGTCTATAGTGGTAATATTTGGTTAGCAATGGTAAGTATGGATAAGCAACAAATGCTGGCCTTGCTAGTCATGCCTAATATGAGAATAGATTTTAAGGATGTTGTGTTCATGTTCTTTAAAGATGCAATTTAGTCTTCAAATATAGTTTACAACAGCTCTGTACACATTAGTTTAAGTCAAGAGGCTTGTTAGGTGACCATGCCTTGGAGGTGGGGGTGAATGTGTACAAAACTGATTCAACAAGGCAGTGGTTTTTCAACCAAGAAGATACAAATTCCTGTGGGTTTGAATTGTGGAGGATTGGCCTTGGATAACTATATCATGTTGGGCTTGCCTTTACAGAAAATAAGTTACAAGTTTGCAGTTGAGGATTGATCCACATTTGCACAGTTTTCTCAATTGTATGGATCTCATGGTCATCTTTAATATTCCAGGCTGATGCCCCAAATGCAAGCCTCATTCCAGATGCTGATGCAGTTGGTGTGACTGTGGTGCTGATTACCTGCACGTACAGAGATCAAGAGTTTATTCGTGTGGGGTATTATGTGAATAATGAATACACAGACCCTGAATTAAAGGAGAACCCACCAATGAAACCTGACTATGCCAAGGTAAGCTTTCTATAAGATTCTAGAGTCTCCACTTAAGTGGAAAGGAAGTTGGTGTAACAGTCACTCAACCTAATAGTATTGGTTTAAACTTTGGTTTAGTTACAAAAAGTTTAGAAAGATTAAATCATAGCAATTAGCATATTTCCCCCCTTTCAGATGGTGTATTCTGGCTTCTAATCAACCACTGAACATTTCTCATGATTTTCCTCATGTTGGCTTTTCCTTTGCCAATCACTTCAAATTTATGGCCTCTGATTGACCCTTCTGTATCTGTTTACATCCTACATGGCCCGTATCTCTAATCCTTTGCATTCATATACCCATCCAGATGCCTCAATGTAATTGTGCCAGCCTCCCCTACTTCCTTTGGCTAATCATTTCATATATGTACCACCCTCTATGAAGTAGTTGCCCCTTGGGTCCCTTTTTAAATCTCCCTCATCTTACACCCATGCCCTCTAGTTTTGGGCTTCACCCCCCCCCGGGGGGGAACCTTGCCAACTTGCCCTATCTATGCCCCATCCATTTTATAAACCTCCCAGCCTCATGCTTTAGGGAAAATAGCCTCCCTATAGCTCAAACCCTCCAAACCTGGCAACATCCTTCTAAATCCTTTCTGAATCCTTGCTAGCTTCACAATACAGGGAGACCAGAATTGGCCACAATACTCAGTGGCCTAACCAGTGTTTTGTACACCTGCAACATGATCTCACAACTCTATGGTCAATGCACTGACCAATAAAGGCAAGCATACCAAAAACCTCAACTATCCTATCTACCTGGGACTCCACTTTCAAGGAACTGTGAACCTGCACTTGAAGAGCTTTGTTTAGCAACACTCCCCAGACCTTAACTAAGTGTACAAGTCCTGCCCTGATTTGCCTTGCTGAAATGCAGCACCTTGCATTTATCTAAACTAAATTCCCACTGCCATTCCTCAGCCAATTGACCTATCTGATTAAGATCCTGTTTACTCTGAGCCACCTTTTGCTGCCCACAACACCTCCAATTTTGAAGTCATCTGCAAACTTACTAACCATACGTCTTATGTTCACATCCAAGTCACTTATACAAATGACAAAGCAGTGGACCCAGCACTGATCCTTGTGGCACACTGCTGGTCACAGGCCTCCAATCTAAAGAGCAACTCTCCTCCTCCACCCGCTGTCTTCTACCTTCAAGCCAGTTCTGTATCCAAATAGCTAGTTCTCCCTTATTCTATGATCTAACTTGCTAACCAGTCTACCATGAGGAACCTTGTCTAATGCTTTACTGAGTCCATGTAGATCACATCTGTTGCTCTGCCCTGTGTCATCCTCTTATGACTTCAAAAACTCAATCAAGTTGGTGAGACAATTTCCCATGCACAAAGCCATGTTGATTATCCCTGATCAGTCCTTGCCTTTCCAAATGCATGTAAATCCTGTCCCTCTGGATTCTGTCCAACAACCTAACCACTGAGGCTCACTGGTCTATAGTTCCCTGTCTTTTCATTACTACCTTTAAATAGTGGTGCCATGTTAGCAATCATCTCTTCCCAGGCACCTCACCTGTGGCTATTGATACAAATATCCCAGCAATCTCTTCCCACAGTTCTCAAGCACACCTGATCAGGTCTTGGAGACTTATCCACCTTTGTTTTAAGACATTCAGCACCTACCCTGTAATATGGACAGTTTGAGATGTTGCCATTTATTTCCCTGCATTCATGTCCATATCCTTCACAGTAAACACTGATGCAAAATACTTGTTTAGTATCTCCCCATCCCATACAAGTGGCATTGATCTTTAAGGGTCCCTATTCTCTCCATAGTTATCCTTTTGACCTTGATGTATTTGTAGAATCCCTTTCGGATTCTCCTTTACCCTATTTGCCCTCTTGCTTTTCCTCTTCCTCTTAAGTATACTTGTGCCTTTGTACTCTTCTAGGGATTTGCCCAATATCTACTGTCTATACAAGTAGTTCTCCTATAACATGATAGTTGTGTTCTTGTGTGACCTCATGCTATAGAAAATTGCTATATGTACAGTAGAAAGTTTGCATTATCCAAAGTGTCCACTCTTCCATGTTAAGCATTAATAAAATTAATGAAACGTGCATTCTAGCAGAAATATCTGTATCTGACATGTTTGCTCTTTCTTGACCAAAACCTCAATTTCTGTAGTTATTCGGCATTATTTACACCTACCAGCCTTGCCCTTCTCCCTGATGATAGGAACATACTGTCTCTGGATGCTTGTAATCTCACTTTTGAATGCTTCCCATTTTTCCAGCTGCCTCTTTACCTGCGAGCATTTGCCCCCAATCAACTTCTGAAAGTTTGAGCCTGATACTGTTGAAGTTGGCCTTCCTCCAGTTTAGAACTTCAACTTTTAGATCCAGTCAATCCTTTTCTATACCCATTTTTAAAAATTAATAGAATTATGGTCACGATCCCAAAGTACTCCCTCACTGACACCTGTCACCTGCCCTACCTTATTTCACAAGAGTAGGTCATGTTTTGCACCTTCTCTATGCAGTACATCCACATACTGATTCAGAATTTTCTTGTGCACTTAACAAATTCCTGTCCATCCAAGCCCTTAACACTGGCAGTTCCAGATTTGGAAAATTAAAATCCCCTACAATAACCACCCTATTCTCTCAAATAACCAAGACCACTACAAATTTGTTTTATCAATTTCCTATTGACTATTGGGGTCTATAGTGCAATTTAATGGGAAATCAAAGTCAATCCCTTCCAAAGTTGGTGTTTCCCACTTGTCCCCACAGTGATCACAGCTTAAAACAATCCTCTAAACTGCTTTGCTAAACTTTCAAAGCCTTTAAAATAAAAGGTTTTTAGTTTTATTTCTCATGCCTAAAACTACAAGTTTTTTAAAACCAAGTACTTAAGTGTAAAGATTAAGGCATGGAGTGTTAGAATAATAAATTGATTGCAGTGCAGTTGATATGGTTCTGATTCAGTGTGGAAGCTGCTGGACATGATCAGGATGAATTTGTCTATAGCAGGTGTTTGCAGTTCAAGTAAGTTCAGATCAGTGGTGAGAAGCTGGGCTTTGGGTGCAGCAATTGTGCCACATCATGGAGGTGGAATATTGTAGATACCTTGCTCCAAAGGTTGTCACAATCCCCAGTTTGGCTTTTCAAATTTGGTTGGATCAGGATGGATGCCTGCAGTCAAGGCAGGTATAGCTTTTGAGGAGCCTTGGCCTTTGCATTTCTACAATAGTTGAGATTGTTTCAAGCTGTGGACAAGAGCAGGGATGATGAGCCAACTGGCCTTTGCACTGGCATAGGCAGCCTTTAAATGGATGAGGAAATAAGATTGTGGCTATAACAGGACAGTATGGTTGTGGGTGGAGGAGACAATATGCACAGTTGTCCCACAGACTATGCTGCCTGCCTAGCATCAGGCTTAAGGGCACTTCAGGACTGGAGAGGTACTTGGGATGGGAGTTGAACTGGTGGTTGGGACCAGAGTCCTGGTGAGGGCTTTTAAATGTGGGGAGGGCAAGGTGCAAGGAAGACCCTTGGAATGTATAGGCTGAAAAGCAAAAGGATGTGCCACTGTTCAAGCCTGGTGCTGGGGCTAATACTTACATGGCTAGGAATGACTAATTGGGAAAAGACCTTTGGGGTAAAGGGGGCATTTTCAAGGTGGAGTGCTACATGGACCAGTTTGAACTGGTTATTTTCAGTATATTAATGAAGGAAGTGAATGTACTAATGTCAGGTTTGTAGGTGAGAAGGCAAATGGTGAGGATGACAGTCTACAGAAGCAAGTGGGCAAAAACTGGCAGATAGTAATGTGAACAACACTGCAGAAAGCTGCAGAGAGATTTTGTAGATCAGTTGTTGCCCAAGTTCTGTAGGTAATAGGAAGGCAGATGGAATGTCGGCCTTCCTTTCAAAGGAAATCAGTATTAAAATATTTGGGTAGGGTGGTTGTAGCTCACAGCTAGAATACTGAACAGTTTTGTGGGTTTTTATCCTGGACTTAATGGCATGGGGGCAGTCCAGAGAAGGTTCACTAGTTTGATCTTGGGTATGGAGAGATTTTCTTAGGCTTTTATGAATTTCATTTAGAATGAGATGACCTTATTGAAACAACTCAATTCTTTGAAGGCTGACAGGGTAAGTGTAGATATTGTTCCCACTTGTCCTATGATCCTAGATTCTCCCACATGACCTAAGGGTTCCCCATTTAGGACAAATGAAGAATTTCTCCTAATGGAGCAGTGAATTAATGGGATTTTACTGCAGAGGGCTGTTGGGGCTGGGTCATTAAGGATGTTCAAGGCTGAGATTTTTTGAACAAGGAATCTAGGAATTGTGTAGATAAGACAAAATGGAGTTGAGGATTCTGATCAGTTGTGGTCCCATTGAGTGGAGGAGTAGTCTTAATGGGCAAAATGGTCTACTTCTGCTACATTGCAGATCTTGCTTTTTTCATCTGTTTAATTTAGCATGAGATCTCGATGGGTCTGAATGTGATCTGCAGTTAATTGTCCTTTTTTCTCCCTTTCAGCTCCAGCGAAATATTTTGGCCTCAAATCCAAGAGTTACCAGGTTCCACATCAATTGGGAGTGCACTGGTGAAAAAATGGAAGATATTGAAAATGTTGACCCAAGTTCAAATGCAATGCTTCCTCCTACCTGTACACCACTGAAGGGACTTGGAGCAGGAAGTGCCCTGAGTATTGTTCCAGAGAATTCTATGGACTGCATGTGAAACCTGCCAGTGAATAAGGATTACAGTGGATGAAATATGTTCTTTTGTATCAGGGTTTGCTAGCTTTTGGAGTTGTTAATTCTACAGAGTATTTAAGTCAAACTTCAATACCCCAGAAGGTGATATTGTCTACAGGGGTAGGGGAGTGATAAGGATTGGAGGCCACAATATTGCCATTCATGGCAATGTGCCACAGTGTATGTGGCTACCAGATATGTTGATCTACATTCAGCTGGTTGCTTTTGCCCAAAAGGGAGCAATAATGCTTTTTACTGGTAAATGTCTGGGATTGCAAAGCCAGTTGGTGCCTATTGTAAACTAGCCAGAAATGTGTTGAACTACAGAATGTATTTGTAGGAGTTTTGTCTGTTTTGTGTAGCAAGTCCATAAATTCTGGGGTGGGGGGTGGACAAGTCCTGTTTGTGTTGAATGTGTTTTTCTGTTCAATGCCTGTTCAAAATAACCCTGAGAACTGGTCACTTTCAAAACTTCAATTGGCAGCTGGCTAAGCAGTTATGGCCAGTAATAAGCCCATTAACCTTATGGCCTCAGCAACAACTTAGCCCTCTTGTAGAGGAACCAGTCACTAGTCTAACATTACTGTCAATCCAGCAGTGCTATCATAAACCCAAGCTGGAAATTTAACTCTTCTTGAACATTGGCTATCTGGCATAATTGTCTTAAAGTTCAATGAAAAACATTTTTGTAACTTTTAATATACTTTGTAAATCGTGATCCAAACCTGCCTGCATCCATTATGTGGGAGAGGTTGATTAAAAAGGTTGAAATCAATATAGCTTTATAAAGCAGCAGCATTGGTTTTGAAAACTGCAGCCATTTTTATAAGTGTTAGCTGTGTAGAACTGTATTGTCTTGCTTTGTCTGAATAAAAGCACTTGTAAATGCTGTGGTGCCTTTTTGTTGCCATGGTTATTGATTTTATAAATGGGTGCTGTTGCACAATGAAGCTGGTTCTTCCCTTGCTTCAGTAGCATTCCTTAACATGACAAGAGGTGCTTCTGTTAAGATGAAGCAAATCTTAAACATTTAAGCCCTTGGTGGGGGGTGCAATGTCCATAATAACATTGCCTAAAGGAGGGATTAGAGTTGATGGCATAGTCTTTGCATCCTTGCCAATTGGTAGATTTATACTTTCTGTCCCACTTTGTAGGGCTCCTATGCAACAGACAGATGGCCAATTTGAAGTTATTTTAAATAACATTCAAAAGTTGGTAATGGTTAAATTGACAATTTCTTCCAAAGATCAGGTTTACAAATAGTGTGCCTTGAAGTGAATCATAAGGATTACTCATCCAGAGCCATTGACACTGCCCTTGCTGTTAGGTTGCTGAAGTTCCTGTTGCACTTTTATTTGGCATCCTTTAGAATATTTTGGAAATGGCTTTCATTGTGTAGCTTGAGGTTAGCAATTTAGTCATCTCTTTGCTGCCAAATTTGAGCCTTTCCACCACTTCTGGTTTTGGTTTACACAATTACTACTTCAGACTAACATTTTTGTCCTGTCATGTTCTGATCAGAAGCTGCCATCTAGTTACACCAATTTTGATTTGCCAAATCTGCCATTATGGTTTAGAAACTGTTTTTAGACCTGATTAAACCATGTTCTTCATTCACTTTGTAGATGTTTTCAGAAAGCAAGCCATCCAAACTTTGACAATCTGGAAGTTGCCCTTTGTATTTCAACTACTTGTTACCTGCAGCATTGCAAATGAGTGGCATGAGACCACTTGCTCATTCTGGAATGTGGGCATCACTAAGCCAATTTTTAACCTAATTCCTAGTCCTTGAAGTTATTCAGCTGCCTTGTACTGCTGTAGTCCAATTGGTGTAGGCATATTCAATGGCATTAGCGGCTTCTACACCCTAGGAAAAAATAAATGTCAACCTGATTTGTGGATCCAAATCCCATGCTTTTTGTTTCTGAATAGGAACAGGACAGCCTCATCTGATCTGCCATCCCAGCAGATCTATACCCTAATTAGTGTATATCCACTAAAATAAAAATTCTGGATGCTGTAATTGTAGGAGAAACTACCCAGGTCAGGGAGACACAACATGAAGTCCAGTGACCCTTTAAGCACTGCAAGGTGACCAGATTCCGTATTGTTTTTCCTCTGCAGATGCTGTCAGATCTGATAATAGATGATAAAGATAGATAAACATTATCAATACCTTGCATAATAAAAATCGATCAGTCTTGGAAAAGAGTGCCTGGCATCCACAGCCTTTCAAACGGTTTTGGATTTCCACTAATGTTTGTAGTGAGTTAGATGGCAATATGCTGGGCACCTGATTTGTTCAGTACCAGCCTACAAGTTAAAGGTAGGCTGAGGCTTTAGTCTCCAAACATCTGGTGGACTTCTAGAATAGATGTAGATGGTAAAGATGTTGATCTGTAAGTGAAACTGTGCATTGTGGATGCAAACGAGAAATGTATCAAAGGCCAGAGACTGTTCAGAATTCACAAGGCAAATTATTTTGAGTTTTACAGATAGTTGGTTAACTTTGTCTTGAACAAATTAAGCACAATTTTTTGAACAGCTGTTTTTCTATTCAGTTATGGCTTTGCCCCTTTCTATAGATTGCAATGAAGATTCACATGAATGGACATGCTGGATGTATGCACAATTTTACTGTCCTAAACTGTTTTACATCCAGTTAAGTGGAGTTGAAATGTAGCACATTTTTGCACAGCAAGCCTCTACAAATAGCAGTGAGATGAACAACTCTACAATATGCTGGTAGTTGAGAGATAAATGGGGAACTCCCCTGCTGTTCAAAGGGTATTGCATGCTTTTGCAAAGGTTGATCTCACTTAAGTTCAATGTACTGAAAAACCCCTTCAGCGGTGCAGTACTTTGGTATTGCATTGAATGTTAATTTAGTTCTTAAGGCTGGAGTGAATGCATAATTTCCTACACCAAAAGCAAGTGTGCTGGAACTACACAAAGGCTGCTACTGAGCTGAGGCCAACAGGTTTTTAAAGCCACTTGTGTTTAAATTCATACCAATTTCTTTGCACAATCATTACAGGAATGTTTTGCAGTCTTGGATTGTTTGAGTAAATACAAACCAAGTAGCCTGTAAGCCCTGTTACTAAAGAATTATATTTCAAAAAAAGTATTATTTTAATCAATCTGGTCAGATGTGTTATAAGATCTCCATGGCACATGGAACTCAAAGCCAGACCTCTGACCCAGGGGTATGGACACTACCAATGTGTCGCAAGAGCCCCTGACTGAGGGAATTATAGATATCTTTTACTCAGCTGTGCAGACATGTTATGATATCTTTGGAGTAAGTGGGCATAAACTGAGACTAAATAAAAACTAAAAGAACTGCAGATGCTCTAAATCAGGTACAAAACAGAAGTTGCTGGAAAAGCACAGCAGGTTTCTGGTCCAATTATGAGGAAGGGTCACCAGACCCAAAACGTTAGCATCTGTGAAGAAAAATCAGTTATTGGACCTGCTGAACTTTTCCAGCAACTTCTGTTTTTGTTCCTTGTACCTGGACTGTCTGGCTCATAGGTAGGGACACTACAACTGTGCCACAGGAGCCCTAAAGAATTATATTCCTGTATGATCTGAGGTGGCAATAAACAAATTTATATAGCCAAATCTGACAAGTTCAAACCTCAACCCACCCCCACGAGTCAATGTATTTAGGGCACTGTGTTTGGGAAAAATGACTGAGACTAGAACACTGAATCATTTTAAGGAACAGCAAGTTAGGTACAGGTCATTCAACCTTTCCAACATGTTCAGCTATTCATTTAGATTGCGGCTGATCTTTATCTTAACTCCATCCACTGCCTTGGTTCTGTAACCCTTTATAACTTTGCTTCCCTCAAATGTACTTATCAATTGCAATCTTTAAGTTTTTAATTGATGTAGCATCAGCAGCTGCCTGTCTGATATCCAGTACTTCAAAAATTTCCTCCTGTTAAACACTGCAGAAAAAGAAGTTATCGTGTTCAGTTCCTGCCAGAAGTCATTCACTAGCTACTCACTGTCCCTCTCTGAAAACTGTTTGAGGCTGAACCACATTCTTTTTAG
The DNA here is from genome assembly GCF_021869965.1 of Rhincodon typus. Lineage (NCBI taxonomy): Eukaryota > Metazoa > Chordata > Chondrichthyes > Orectolobiformes > Rhincodontidae > Rhincodon > Rhincodon typus. Next base: position 16,470,168 of record NC_063369.1, read on the forward strand.
TGTTGGTGCTTTACTCGATGGTTAGGTGAGCTTAGGGCTACATAGGCCAAATGTTTTGATGGGCAGCAACTACCATCAGATTGCCAATCTGCTCCCTTTTTATGTTATGATGGAGCTTTGCATTTCTGGCTGGCATCTCCCAACACAGCCTCTTTAGAAATGTGGAGTGATTTTTCTATCAGGATCAATTTTGTAAGATAAGATTGTCAGAGGAAGACCGACAATGGCCCCTTTTATAGAACCAATCAGCACAAAATTGCTGTATTCTGGTAAGTTCTCATTTACCAACACACTACAAAACTTTGGGACATCTGAACATTTTTCAGTGTGTTAGTGGATGAATGTGGGTGAGGTGAGTGGGAATGTAGGGTGCTAAGATATGGACTGAAACCAAAACTGTAAATTGTACTCCAGACGTGGCCTCACCAACACATTTGTAACAAGACTTCCCTACTCTTATAACAAAGGCAATTTCCATTTGCTTTCTTTAGTATTGTTGTACCTGCATGCTAACTTTTTGTATTTCACCCACGAATCCCTCTGTGGTGGACTTTTGGAAACACCCTCCGTTTAAATAATAGTCTTCCTTTTATTTGTTCTTACCATAGTGCATGACCTCACACTTTCCTTCTGCCAAGTTTTTGCCCACTCAATCGTTTATCTATATTCCCTTGTAGATTCGATATGTCCTCATCACGACATGCCCTCCCAACCGTTCTGTATCGTCAGTAAATTTAGATACGTTACACACTGTCCTCCAAGTCATGAATATAGACACCAAATGATTGAGGACTAATACTTGTGGCACTCCACTAGCTACATATTTCCAACCTGAAAATGACAAATTAATTTAGACTCTCTGCTTTCTGTGTTTTAACCAATCCTCAATCCATTACACATCTCCCCCAAATCCATGAGCTCCTATCTTGTGCAATAACCTTTTATATGGCATCTTATTGAATGCCTTCTGAAATCCAAATACACCATAGTTACCAATTCCCCTTTATCAGGTGTGTTCGTTATATCCTCAAAGGTAGCACATGATTTCCCTTTCAACTAACCAAGTTGACTTTCTTTAATTGCATTAAGCCTTTCTAAATGTCCTTCTATTTCATCCTTAATAATAGACTGTATAATTTTCCAAAAAACAGGCTGACTAGTCTATAGTTTTCCATATTCTGTGTCCCTCCCTTCTTGAACAGCAGTGTCAAATTAACAGTTTTTCAATCGGTGGGAATCCTGTTGGAGGTGGCATGGTGGCTCAGTGGTTAGCACTGCTGCCTCCCAGCGCCAAGGACCCAGGTTCGATTCCACCCTCGAGTGACTGTCTCTGTGGAGTTTGCACATTCTCCCCATGTCTGCGTGGGTTTCCTCCCACAGTCCAAAGATGTGCGGGCTAGGTGGATTGGCCATGCTAAATTGCCCATAGTGTTCAGGGATGTGTAGATTAGGTGGGTTATAGGGGGATGGTTCTGGGTGGGATGTTAGGTGGGTTATAGGGGGATGGTTCTGGGTGGGATGCTCTGAGGGTCAGTGTGGACTTGTTAGGCCGAAGGGCCTGTTTCCACACTAGGGATTGGATGAGGAAGTCCAGTCAGTTCTGGAATATTTCAAACAATGTCTCCACTATTTCCACAGCCACTTCCTTTAAAACTCTTGTATTCAAGCTATCACATCCTGGCAACCATAAGACCATAAGAAATATGAACAAGAATTGCCAATTGGCTCCATCAGCCTGCTCTGCCATTCAACAGGATCATGGCTGATCCAATATTCCTCACATCCACTTTCCTGCCCTTTCCCTCCAACCCTTGATTCACAGTCATAGAGTTATACAGCACAGAAACAAATCCTTCATTCCAACGTATCCATGCTGACCAGATATCCTAAACTGATCTAGTCCCATCGGCTAGCATTAGGCCAATATTGCTCTGAACCCTTTCTATTCGTGTACCCATCCAGATTGCTTTTATTTGTGTAATTGTACCAGCCTCCAACACTTCCTCTGGCAGCACGTTCCATACATGCACCACCCTCTGCATGAAAAGGTTGTCCTTCAGGTCCCTTTTGAATCTTTCTCCTCTCACCTTAAACCTCTGGCCTCTAGTTTTGGACTCTCCTACCCCTGGAAACAGACCATGGCGTTTCACCCTATCCGTGCCCCTCATGATTTCATTATCCTCTATGAGGTCACCCCTCAGCTTCCAACACTCCAGGAAATATAACCCCCGCCTATACAGCTTCTCCCTATAGCTTAAACCCTCTAGCTCCAGCAACATGCTTTTAAGTCTTTTCTGAACCCCATCAATTTTAACAACATCTTTCCTATAGCAGGGAGATCAGAATTGAATGCAATATTCCAAAAGTGGCCTAACTAATGTCCTGTACAGCCGCAACATGACATCTCAACTCCTATATTCAAAGCACTGACCAATGAAGTGTGCCAAACACCTTCTTCACCACTCTGTCTACCTGTGACTCCACTTTCAAGGAACTATGCACCCCTAGGTCTCTTTGTTCACCAACACTCCCCAGGCCCTACCATTAGAACAGCACGGTGGCTCAGTCGTTAGTGCTGCTGCCTCCCAGCGCCAGGGACCCAGGTTTGATTCCAGCCTTGGGTGACTATCTGTATGGAGTTGGCACATTCTCCCCGTGTCTGTATGGGTTTCCTCTGGGTGCTCTGGTTTCCTCTCACAGTCCAAAATTGTGCTGGTTAGGTGGATTGGCCATGCTAAATTGCCCATATTGTTCAAGGATGTGCAAGCGAGGTGGATTAACCATGGGGAATGCAGGATTACAGGGCTAGGGTAGGGCATTGGGCCTGGGTGGGATGCTCTTTGGAGGGTTGGTGTGGACTCAATGGGTCAAATAGCTTGCTTCCACACGGTTGGGATTGAATGATTTTATGATTAAATGTGTAAGTCCTGACCTGGTTTGCCTTACAAAAATACAACACTTCATATTTATCTAAATTACACTCCATCTGCAACTCCTCAGCCCATTGGCCCATCTGATCAAGGTCCCGTTGTATCCTGAGATTACATTCTTCACTGTACACTATACGACCAATTTTGGTGTCACCTGCAAACTTACTAACCATACCTCCTATATTCACATCCAAATCATTTATATAAATGACAAAATGCTGTAGACCCAGCACCAATCCTTGTGGCACAAGATTGTCACAGGACTGGTTACAGGCCCCCAGTCTGAAAAGCAACTCTCCACCACCCTCTGTCTCCTACCTTCAAGCCAATTTTGTATCCAATTGGCCAACTCCCTGGGGATCCCATGTGATCCAACCTTGCTATCTGGTCTACCATGTGGAATCTTATCAAACACTTTGCTGAAGACCATATAGACAACATTTACCGCTCTGCCTTCATCAATCTTCTTTGTCACTTCTTTAAAAAGAAATATCAAATTAGTAAAGCACGATTTCCCATCCACAGAGCCATATTGACTATCCCTAATCAGCCCTTGGCTGTCCAAATACATGTAAATCCTGTCCCTCAGAATCCACTCCAACAACCTATACACCACTGATGTCAGGTTCACCAGTCTATAGTTCCCTGGCTTTTCCTTACCACTTTTCTTAAATAGTGGCACGACATTAGCCAACCTTCAGTCTTCTGGCACCTCACCTGCAGCTATCAATGATATAAATATATCAGCAAGGGGCCCAGCAATCTCTTCCCTAGCTTCCCACAAAGTTCCAGAATACATCTAATCAGGTATAGGAGATTTATCCACCTTTATGCTTTTTAAGACATCCAGCACCTCCATGTTTTCTAGCTTCCATGTCCTTCTCCACAGTAAATACTCACACAAAATATTCATTTATTATCTCACCCATCTCCTATGGTTCCACACATTGATGGTCTTGAAGGGGCTCTGTTCTTTCCCTAGTTACCCTTTTGTCCTTAATGTATTTGTAGAATCCCTTTGGATTATCCTTAACCCTATTTGCCAAAGCTATCTCGTGTCCCTTTTTTGCTCTCCTGATTTCCCTCTTAAGTATACTCCTCCTGCCCTTATACACTTCTAGGCATTCATTCGATCCCAGCTGTCTATACCTGACCTATGCCTCCTTCTAGTTCTTGACCAGAGCCTCAATTTCTCATCCTCCAGCATTCCCTACACCTAATAGGAACATACTGTCTCTGAAATCTCATTATCTCACTTTTAAAGGCCTTCCACTTTCCATCCGCCCCTTTACCTCCCCCACCCAACTCAACGTTGAAAGTTCCTGTCTAATAAGGTCAAAATTGGTCTTACTCCAATTTAGAACTTTAAGTTTTAGATCAGGTCAATCCTTTTCCATAACTATTTTAAAACTTATAGAATTATGATCACTGGCCCTGGCTTACTTCCCAAGAGAAAGTCACATTTTGCTCCATCCTTAGTAGGTACATCCATATATTGAATAAGAAGATTTTCTTGTACACACTTAACAAATTCCTCTCCATATTCCTCTACTGATCAAGAACCTGTCTTAGTCTTAAATACACATAAGGACTCCGCCCACACAACCCCCTGAGAGAAGAAATTTCTCCTCATGGGTGTCTTAAATTGGCATTTCTTTATTCTGAGATTATGCCCTCTGGTCCTAGAACAAGTCCCATAGTCAAACACGTTCTCCCTTTTGATAGAGACTGTTACAAGATCTTTCCTTCCATTAGCACCTTGCTTAACTGTTATTATCTTTAGGATGTTTTAGTGTACTTCACTGTGAAGACTGATGCAAAATATTGGTTTAAATTATCTACCATTTTCCTGTTTTCCCTTGTTACATTCTACAAAGATCCCACACTTACTTTAATTACTATTTCATTTTATATACCCGTAGAAGCTTTTGTTGTTAATTTTCATATTTCTTGCCAATTTACCTCCATAAACAATTTGATCACTTTTTATTCCTTTTGTTATCTGCTGCCAGTTTCTAAACAAAAACATTCCAACCAACTAGCCTACCGTTAGATTTTACTGCTTTGTATGCCTTCATTTTTGATTGGATATTCTCCTTGAGCACCATTGTAAACTACAAATGGTTCAACATTCTCATCAAAACCTTCTTTTTGACTTGAATAAATTTTTGCTGAACATTACAAAATATGTGCTTAAATGTCTGCCACTGCTGATTTACTGATTTTCTCCTTAGTCTACCTTTGCAATCAGCTTTAGACAACTCTTTCCTTAGACTTTGCATTTGCCCTTACTTAAGTGGAGTACTGCAGTTTGAGATTAGAGCTGCACCCCCTCAAACTGAGTTTACAATTCTACTGCGTTGTGATCGCTACTCCCAAGAGGATCCTTAACCACGAGATCTCTTATTAATCCTACCACATTAAACATTACTGGACCTAAAACTGCCTGTTCCCAATAAGTTCTGAAATGCACTACTCTAAGAAACAATCCCTGACGTGGTCTAGAAATCCTTGCCTATCTGATTTGTCCAGTCAATCTACAGAGTAAAATCACCTAGTACCCTTCTTACATGCCTCCATTATTTCTTGATTTATACTTTGTCCAACAGCAAGTCAACTCCTTAGGGTCTTATAGATAGTTCCTAACTGTGACTACATACCCTTACCATTCCTTATTTGAACACAAAATGATTCCACATCATGACTGAGTACTTATATCACTACTCACACTGCACCAACATCTTTCTTTATTAATAAAGCCAACTCAAGTCCTTTTCCTTCTTGCCTAATTTTCTGGAACATCAAATATCCTTGAATACTGAGTTCCAAGTCTTGGTCACCCTGCAACCATTTTTCCGTAATAGTTATCAAGACATATTTGTTTATTTTTATTTGTGCAATCAACTCATTTGTCTTGTTACAAATGCTGCATGCAATCAGATAAAAAGCCCCCAGCTTTGACTTTTTAACCACTGTAACTCGCTCTGGTTCTAATTTCTGCTGTACTCCTCTCTGTGTATTTTCTACTCCATCCTCTCACAAGTTGAAAATCATTTGCCTATTCACTACACTGTATCATTGCTCTTTCTTCTCTTTTTGATCTTTTAAATTTCCCTTCAATTGAATCCTTCCTCTTATTTTAAAGCACTATCTACAACACTAGTTATACAATTCACCAGAAAACTGGTCCCAGCACAATTCAAACAAAACCTGTACGAACAGAATAGCTGGCTCTTTTCCCTGTATTGATGCCAGTGCCCATGAATCAGACCCCAGTTCTCCAACATCAATCTTTGAGAGCTCACATTGACCTCTCTAATCTTATTTACCCTACACTAATTTGCTTGTGACTTAGGTAGTCATTGGGAGATTAGAACATTTCTGGTTCTACTTTCTAATTTAGCCCTGAGCTGTTCATAGAACCAATTGGAATCTCTTTCCTAGTCCTATCAATGTCAGTAGTACCAATGCGGACCATGACAACTGGATCCTTCCCCTCCCACTCAATATTCATCTCCAGTTCAGTAGAGATGCCCTGAACCTTCACACAAGGCAGGCAATACAGTCTTTGCTGTGTCGTAGAAAACAGTATCTATTCCCATCATTAAGCTATCCTACTAGAATCACAGAATCTCTACAGTGCAGAAAGAGGCCATTTGGCCCATCAAGTCTTCACCAACCACCAAAGAACATCCACCCAGACCCAACACCGCCCCCTCCCCATCCTATCCCATAACCCCAAACTTGCCATGGCTAAGTCACCTAGCTTTCACATCCCTGGACACCACTGGGCAATTTAGCATGGCCAATCCACCTAACTTGAGCATCTTTGGACAGACGGAGGAAACTGCAGGATCCAGTGGAAATCCACGCAGACACAGGGAGAACATGCAAACCCCACACAGACAGTCACCTGAGGTTGGATCGAACCTGGGTTCCTGGAGCTGTGAGGCAGCAGTGCTAACCACTGATCCACAATGCTGCCCATATTTCTACATTACTACATTTCTCTTTCCTTCTCCTATTTGAATGGTGCTCTGGACTACAGTGCTCTGATCAGTTTGTTTATCCTCTCTGCAATATTTACCTTTGTCCACACAGAGAGTAAGATCTTTGCACCAACTGGGTAAATGCACTGGCAGAGGCTCCTCCAAAGCTAAATTCTGGTTCTATAAAACTTTTTCACTTGCAGTCCAACCTCCCTGTCCCTGACCATGAACCAAATTTATTGTAATTTCATCTTAGGTGAATGTGACTACCTCCTGAAACTCAAGTGTCCACATACCTCTTCCAATCTTTGAAGTGTCGCTGAGTCCACAGCTCAGACTCCAGCTCATCAACTCTAAGCTGAAGTTGCTCAAGCAGCCAACACTTGCTACAGGTATGGTCACCGTGGATCACACCAGTGTCCATCAGGACCCTCATACTACAGCTGCAATACATCACATGCTCAGCTTTCTCGATTCAATTTCATTAATTATTAGGATTTTAAGTATTTTAAAAGTGAATTTCTTAACCACGCTCATCAGCTGCTATGACATCTCCTTAAATCACCATTGTTTGAGAAGCTGTGGTCCCCACTTTCTTGATGAATTTATGATGCTGCACATCCCACTCACTCTCTCATGCTGTTTCAGATGCATAGGGTCCCCCACTCTCACTGTTTTAGGTGCTGGTGTCTGTCTCTACAGCACACATGATGACGATGAAGAAAACTATCCTCATAGTTTAACAGCAGATTGAATTTATTTGACACTTTAAAAATAATAATGTCCCAAGGTGCTTCACAAGAATATTTTAAAACAAATATTTTAAAATGTAGAACCACAAAAGGAGATGTTAAGACAGATTTACAAGGATGTTGCCAGGATTGGAGGGTTTGAATTATAGGGAGAGGCTGAATAGTCTAGGGTGATTTTCTCTGGAGCTGAGGGGAGACCTTATTGAGGTTTATAAAATCGTGAGGGGCATGAATAAGGTGATTAGTCAAGGTCTTTTCCCCAGGGTAGGGGAGCCCAAAAATTAGGACATAGGTTTAAGGTGAGGGGGAAAAGATTTAAAAGGGAGCTAAGGGGCAAATTTTTCACGCAGAGGGTGGTGTGTGTATGGAATGAACTGCCAGAGGAAGTGGTGGAGGCTGATACATTACAACTTTTAAAAGGCATCTAGTTGGGTACATGAATAGGAAGGGTTTGGAGGGATACAGGCCAAATGATGGCAAATAGGGCCTATTTCAACATGTTTGTTTATCACACCGGTGGTTGAAAACCAGGCCTCCAGGAATTCTCGTGCTTGTCTTTGTTTTGCTTGTCCCAGTCAAATTGATGTCCTTCTATGTCGGAGTGTATTGAAACGAGGGAGAGTTGGTCATGCCGTTTTGCTGTGAATTAGTGTTCATGTATCCTGGTGGCGAGTTTCCTGCCCGATTGTCCTATGTAGTGTTTCTCGCAGTTGCTGCATGGTATTTTGTATATCAAATTTGTCCTGCTCATTGTGGGTATGGGGTCTTTCATCTTTGACAGTAACTGGTGAAGTGTGACTGTTGGTTTGTGTGCTATCTTTATTCCAAGAGGTCGTTGGAGTCAGTTCTGGTGTGTTTCTAATATAGGGTAGGGTGGCCAGTGTGTTGGTTAATTGCCAGGCATTGGTGAATGAAGCTATTGGGATACCCATTGTTCATAAAAACTTTGTATAAGTGTTCCTCTTTGTTTTTGCACAGCTCCAGGGCATTGCAGTGTGTTATCGCTCGTTTAAACAGAGTATTGACTACATTAATTTAGGATATCTGGTTAGCATGGACGAGTTGGACCAACAGGTCTGTTTCTGTGCTATACATCTCTATGTCTTTATGACCATAATTATAGTGCAAGGTAGGTTGTCAAGGAGGAATGTGAGGTAGAAAGATGGAGAGACTGAGGAGGGGATTCCAGAGCTTTGGGACTTAGCAGCTGAAAGCATGGCCACAAATGGTGGAGAAATGAAAATTAAGGATGCCCATGAGGCTAATTACAGGAGCCCAGGTATCTTCACAAGTTGGAGGAGGTTACACAGGGTAGACAGGGCAAACATAAAAAGAGATTTGAAAATCAAGGAAGAACAATTTAAAATCAAAGTGCTGCTAGTCAGGAGCAATATAGTTCAGTGTGTATAGGGGTGATAGATGAATAGCAGAGTTTTGGATGAGGTTAAGTTTATGGAGGAAAGCACATGATTGACTGCCCGTAGGAATAATCAAGCCTGCTGATTTAAAAAAAAGGCACAGAGGAGAGTTCCAACAGCAGATGGCCTAAGATAGGGTGGACTCAGATCATGAGATAACAAGGTGTAGAGCTGGATGAACACAGCAGGCCAAGCAGCATCAGAGAAGCAGGAAAGCTGACGTTTCGGGCCTAGATCCTCCTTCAGAAATTCAGGACTCTGATCATGTTAGAAGGGTGAAAATAGGGGAGGCAATGGCCTAGTGGTATTGTCACTGGACTGTTAATCCAGAGACCCAGGTAATGTTCTGGGGACCCAGGTTTGAATCCTGCCATGGCAGATGGGGGAATTTGAATTTAAAAAAGAAATCTGGAATTAAGAGTCTGATGATTACCATGAATCCATTCCCGATTGTTGGAAAAACCCATGTGGTTCACTAATGCCCTTTAGGGAAGGAAACTGCCATCCTTACCTGGTCTGGCCTACATGTGCCTCCAGACCCACAGCAATGTGGTTGACTCTTAACTGCCCTCTGGGCAATTAGGGATGGGCAATAAATGCTGCCTAGCCAGTGACGCCCACATCCCATGAATGAGTAAAAAAAGTGTTGGTGACAGTGTGACTGCATTCAGAAGCTCATCTTCCAGTCAAATTGATGCCAAGGTTGAAAACAGCTGGTTCAGCTTCAAACAGTTTCTGGAGAGATTGACAGAAATTGAGAATGGAATTGGTTGCAGGGACTTCAATCTTTATAATATTTTATAGCTGGAAATTTCTGCCCAGCCGGCACTCGATGTCACTTAGAGACATTGGAGTTGTCAAGACGCTATGATGAAGAGAATCTGAATGTTGCTTATGTAAAAGTGGAAAATGATTTCAGATGAGCAGCTTGTCGATAAGAAAGAGGATGGGGTGAAGGGTACATTCTCGAGGATGAGGGGTTGGGTGGGGATCAAAGACAATGCAAGTGAGTCTTTGGATACTATAAGATAAATAAGAATTAGATTACAAAACACTTTTTAGGCCAGTATTATTCAGCTGAATCTGCACTGCACCCCTCTAAAGCTACTGTATTGTCCCAAAGATGCAAGAGCCAGACTGAACACTGTACTCTAAATGGAGTCTAGCCACAGCTTTACATAACTGTAATATAACTTCCGCCCCTTTGTATTCTATCCCTTTTGAGATAATGGCCAACATTCCATTAGCCTTTGATGATGTAATAAAAAGACAGTACGGTTAGAGGGCTGTCTGACATACATGGAAACCAGCGCCATTTTCAAGTCTCTAAATCAAGCTATGGAGAGATCAACACTCAATTGTAGGGTTTTTGTTTGGCCAAGATAGAGTATGCACTCTCGCTCTGTGGAGTTCAGACAGCTTAAACATAGGTTGAGCAGACCAAAGGATAAGAAATCCGAAAAAGCAGTCCTACTAGAGTTGAACCATCTCAAGAATCCGCCTGAGCATCTTTCCATTGCTGATCCGGATAGGACCAACCATCTGATGGACTATCCTGAATACTGGCCAGGTAAAATCAGGGTTGCCCAGATAGTTGAGGGCGTTTCTTCAACATGGTCTCCATGTAAAACCAGGGTTGGCTACTTGGTCAAGTGGTTATTGCTTCAGGCTGGACTTCATGTAGAATAGTACAGTCCACTTAATCAATGTTCTTGCTGTGTGGACCACTCTCCTTCTCCCTGGACACCAGGTTAACCAAGGGATTTCAGGAATGGGGTGGGGGGAGGGGAGAAAGGGGATGGGAGTTGAGAGAGGATGACATCAGCGAAACGGTTGAGGCGGGGCGTCAAATACCGGGAGTGGGCGGGGCCGCAACCTATCAATCCCGGCCAGTGGATGGGGCCACGTCATATCAATAACCGCCAGTGGGCGGGCCAAGGACCTATCAATCACCAACGGTGGGCGAGGCGAGCACCTATCCTGCGCGCGTCCGTCAACCTGTGACGGATGTCAATCACCCGTTGCGGTGCTGGGCGTGGCCATGAACAGTCAATCATCCTCAGGGGGCGCGGACTCGTTGCCCAAGGAAACGTGAAGCTCCCTCAAGAGCGGCGGCCTTTGGGGGATTCAGTGTCGAGCGGAGCCCCACCCCGATGAGGGCGGTGCTTGTGCTAGGGCTGCACCAATCGGCGAGGGCGCCTGGCCTGACGGACAGTCCTCCCACCCAATCGGAGGCGGAGGAGCCCATCGAGCCTCTGCCATCGTCGGTCCGGGCAAGGAGGGCGGTTTGAGGCCTGGCGGGGACACTCGAGCGGGGAAGGAGGCGGAAGAAAGAAAAATGGGCGCCACTGCTTGTCGCCGAGAAGCTCCCCCAACCGGCGGCCGGCCTGGCCCGTCGGCCGCTCCGCGGTAACCCAATCGGTGCGGCCCGAAGGCGGGATATCCGCCGCCGGTGGTGCTGAGGGCGGGGAGAGTGACTCTTTCCCCACCCAGCTCCGCCCCGCCTCCGGGGCTGCCGGTCGGCCGTCAGGAGTCGAAGGTGCTGCTGCTGGCTGGTGGTGGGGACATGAAACTCTGGCGTCTGACCAGTCGGGAATGGTCCAAGGACCAGAGCTACAACAGTAGCAAAACCGGCATCTCCACGAATTCGACGGAGCGTTTGGAAAGTGGTGCGTCCTCGCTGCGGGCGCGTAAAGGGTTAATGATAGGAACGTTGGGGGTTAAATATGGGGTCAAAGTGCAAGGGGTCAGGGTGCAGAGGTTTAATGGTAGGGGAATCGGGGGCAAGGGGTCAGTGATGGGGTCCGGGGTACAGGAGTGAGTTAATGGTGGGTTTAGGGCACAGGATGGGGTTTATGATGGGTTCAGGGTACTGGGGGTCAATGATGAAGTCAGGGTGCAGAGCGTTGATGATGGGATCATGTTGTAGGAGGATGATTACAGGTTCAGGGTACAACAGAGGCTTAATGGCGGGTCAGGATGCAGAAGGGGTATAATGATGGGTCGGGGTACAGGAGGGGGTATAATGATGGGTCGGGGTACCAAGGATCAGTGATGAGGCAGGGTGCGGAAGGGTCCAGGTGCATAGAGCTGATGACGGCGTCACGGTGTGGGCGATTTATGGCAGCTTCGGAGTGCAGGGTTAAATGATGGTTTAGGATGCAGGGAGTTAATGATGGAGTCAGGGTGCAGAGGATCAACGATGGGATCAGGCTGTGGGGTGGCATTGATTACTGGAGTCAGGGTATGGGGCTAAGTAACGATGTCAGGGTATAGGAGAGCGTTAATGACAGGGTCAGGGTACCAGAGGGCTTAATGTTGGAAGTACTGTGCAGGGTGATAAATGTGAGGGTGCAAGCAGTTTATGATGGAGTCTGGAGCTAGGGGTTAATGACAGGGCCAGGATTCAAAAGGACTTCTTAATGGGGTGGTGTATATAGGGGTTAACAATAAGATTAAAGTGGAAAGAAGTTAATAATAGCAGCTGGATGCTTGCAATTGATGATGTGGTCAGGTTTGAGGGGGTTAATAATGGGGTTGAGGTGCAAGAGGTTAATGATATGTGAAATGAAGTTAATAGGTGGAGGCAGTGGGAGACTCAATCTGAGAAACCATTTTTGCCACCTCTAGTCCTTCCGGTTAATTCTGAGAAGTATGGGCACCACTGCAGCAAAACTGAGACAGCCCACTGTGTGCTGAACATCTAGGAAATCTTTCCTGTGATGTCATTTGCAGGAGAGTGGGGTAACAGGATTCACCTTACCTTTCAATAGTTGCCATAAGGGATTTTGTTTTCATTCACCTGAGACTGCAAGAGGGTTGACAAAGTCAATATATCTGCTAGTGCAGGATTACCTTGATGCTGCAAAGAAAATCAGTAAGTACTGGAGAGAGAGAGAGAGACTGACTCAACAGGTTGAATAACATCTGTGGAGTTTGAAATAGAGTTAACATTTCAAGTCCAATATGACTGTTCTCTAAACTGAAGGAGGCTGGAAAAATGATCGGTTTTATGCCGCTGAAACAAAAATTGAAGGAGGACCAAGTAGAACAGATGGTAAAGATGCCTCAGAACAAGAAGGAAAAGCAATGCTGATGGTATTAGAAGAGATACAGATGAAGAGTAGGTGTCTCTGGTGCAGGAACTGGCAGTGTCAGACATGGATTATGTGTCACACACCTGGGGAGTGATTTAGAATCACCATATTCTATTTTTTCACAGATAGAAGTGCTGCCACTGGCTTAACACCAACAGCTGGTGTGACAAAAGATTAGACCTAAGAGTAAACCAATGCAGAGAGTGCACTTGGTAAACCTGTGTCAGTTTTGGTTCATATATGTATGTAAAGTAAGCGGAGATAAATCTTGTTATAAGTGTAAATCGGGGGGGACTATCTTAACATCTTCATGGAACAGTAAATCTGGAAAAATGAAAGTTTTATTTTTTCACCCAGCTTAATAGTTGGAAATAGATATGACTGTATTTCAACAGAGTTGGAAGCTGGTGTATGAGATTAGTGGATTATGCTTCTAAGCAGTAGTGGTGAAAATGGTAAAGTGCAGCTGTCACCATCCAAATTGTTTTTAATACCATCTATCACTTTTAGACATAGATTCTCTTCCGCAGAATAGCAACTGAGTACTTGAGGGGACTTTTAGAAGTCTTAGTAATAGTGATTGGCCATCAAGGCTTTATTCTTATCATGCCACCTGATGTTATTACAGGACAAGTTAGATCACAGACTGAACCCGTCTGACAGAGGGATCCTGCATTCAGGAACAGAGGATCCTCCGCTCTTGACCTTGTCCAACAGGTACAATGTACTTGTTCCCTGTGTGGATGAGGAACAGGGCTGTAGGGAGGGTGAGCCAGCTGACCACGGCATTATAGCACAGGATGCCATTCAAGAGTGGGGAGCAAAGAGACAAATGGTAGTTGAAGGGGATTCTATAATTAGGGGAATAGATAGCATCCTTTGTAAGCAGGATAGAGAGTCCCGCATGGTATGTTGGCTGCCCAGTGCCAGGGTGGGGGACATCTCTGACTGGCTTGAAAGGATATTGGAGGGGGAGGATCCAGTCGTGTGGTCCATGTCAAGACAAACAACATAGGCAACACTAGGAAGGGTAAAACTCCCAGAAGTATAATGACCAATGGGAAACAAAGCAGCAGGTGAACATTTGCTGGGGTGGATTCAACCACATGGAAAAGTATGAGAAAAATGAAAAGAAAGGAGAACTTGGGAGAGGTTATTCAAGTCTGTAGCCCACAAAACAGGACAATGTTTGGAAAGGGTTAGGAATTAAATTTCAAGCCCCCTGGATAAACGAATGACCATGAAAAGAGAGGCGGTCAATATAAGACTGAAGGTGTTGTATCTGAATGCACGCAGCGTACAAAATAAGGTAAATGAGCTTGTGGTGCAGATCGAAGTTGGCAGGTACAATGTTGTGGGCATCACAGAGACATGGCTGCAAGGAGCTCAGAACTGGGAGCTAAATATCCAAGGATATACATCCTATTGAAAAGACAGGCAGGTGAGCAGAGGGTGTGGGGTTGCCTCATTAGTAAGAAATAAAATTAAATCAATAGCAAGAAACGAAGTAGGGTCAGAAGATGTAGAATATATATGGGTAGAGTTGAGGAAACGCAATGGTTTTAAAAAAAAAACCATAATGGGAATTACATATAAAGCCTCCAAACAGTAGTCAGGATTTGGGGCACAAGATATACCAGGAAATAGAAAAGGCATGTAAGAAAAGCAAGGTTACAGTGACCATGGGGGATTTCAATATACAGGTGGACTGGGAAAATCAGGTTGATAGTAGATCGCAAGAAAAGGAATTTGTGGAATGTCTACGAGATGGCTTTTTGGAACAGCTTGTGGTGGAGCCCACTGGGGAACAGGCAGTTCTGGATTAAGTGTTGTGCAGTGAGGCAGACTTGATAAGGGAGCTTAAGGTGAAGGAACCCTTTGGAGGCAGTGACCTTAATATGATAGAATTTACTGTGCAATTTGAGAGGGAGAAGGTGACATCAAATGTAACAGTATTACAGTTGAATAAAGGCAACTACAGAAGCACGAGGGAAGACCTGGCCAGATTGACTGGGAGAAGAGCCCAGCAGGAAAGACAGTGGAACAGCAATGGCAGGAATTTCTGGGAATAACTCAGGAGACACACCAAAAATTTATCCCCAGGAAAAAAGGATACTAAGCGGAAGATGAGACAATCATGGGTGACAAGGGAAGTCAGGGACAGCATAAAAGCAAAAGAGAAAGCATATAATATGGTGAAGGGCAGTAGGAAGCCAGAGGACTGGGAAGTCTACAAAGACCAACAGAGGACAATGAAAAAAGAAATAAGGAGGGAGAAGATTAAATATGAGGATAAGCTAACCAGTAACAGAAGAGAAGACTGCCAGAGTTTCTTTATATGTCTAAAGTACAAAAGAGAGGCAAAAGTGGACATTGGGCAGCTGGAAAATGACACTGGAGAAGTAGTAATGGGGAACAAAGAAATAGCTGAGGAAATGAATAAGTACTTTGTGTCAGTCTTCATGGTGGAAGAGACGAGTAATAGCCCAAAATTCAAGCGAATCATTGGTTGTGGTGGGGGTAGGGGTGGGGAGAATGGCTGAATATGGTGGCCATAACCAAGGAGAAGGTGCTAGAAAAACTGACAGGTCTGAACGTGGATAAATCACCTGGACCAGATGGACTACACCCCAGAGTTCTGAAGAAGATAGCCAACGAGATAGTGGAGGCATTTATAATGATCTTTCAGGAATCACTGGAGTCAGCGAGAGTCCCCGAAGACTGGAAAATCGCTAATTTAACCACCCTGTTTAAGAAGAGAATGAGGCAAAAGACGGGAAATTACAGGCCGATTAGCCTGACCTCGGTTGTTGGTAAGATTTTGGAGTCGATTGTGAAGGATCAGATTTCTGAATACTTGGAAGTGCATGGTAAAATAGGGCAAAGTCAGCATGTCTTCATCAAGGGGAGGTCATGCCTGACAAATCTGTTAGAATTCTTTGAGGAGGTAATGAGCAGGTCAGACCAAGGAGAGCCAATGGATGTTATCTATCTGGACATCCAGAAAGCCTTTGACAAGGTGCCGCACAGGAGGCTGCTGAGTAAATAAGGGCCCATAATGTTACAGGCAAGATGCTGGCATAGATAGAAGATTGGCTGTCTGGCAGAAAGCAGAGAGTGGAGAAAAAGAGTCCTTCTCAGGATGGCAGCTGGTAACTAGTGGTGTTCCACAAGGGTCAGTGTTGGGACTACAACTTTTCACTTTATACATTAATGATATAGCTGAAGGAACTGAGGGCATTCTGGCTACGTTTGCAGATCATACAAAGATAGGTGGAGGGACAGGAAGTATTCAGGAGGTGGGGAGGCTACAGAAGGATTTAGGTTAGGAGAGTGGACAAAAAGTGGCAGATGGAATACAACATGGATAAGTGTGAGATAATGCACTTTGGTAGGAAGGATAGAGGCATAGACTATTTTCTAAATGGGGTGCAAATTCAGAAATCTGAAGTGCAAAGGGACTTGGGAGTCCTGGTCCACGATTCTCTCAAGGTAAACTTGCAGATTGAGTGGGTAGTTAGGAAGGCAAATACAATGTGGGCATTTATCTAGAGAGGACTAGAACATAAAAGCAGGAATATACTTTTGAGCCTTTATAAGCTCTGGTCAGGCCACATTTAGAGTATAGTGAGCAATTTTGGGCCTCATATCTCAGGAAGGATGTATGGGTCCAGAGGAGGTTCATGAGAATGATCCGAGGAATGAAAGGCTTAACATTTGAGGAACATTTGAGGTCTCTGGGTCTATACTCAATGGAGTTTAGAAGGATGAGGGAGGGGATCTAATTGAAACTTGCAGAATACTGAATGGCCTGGACAGATTAGATGTTGGGGAGATGTTTCCATGGGCAGGAGAGACCAGGACCCGAGGGCACAGCCTTAGAGTAAATGGAAGACCCTTTAGAACAGAGATAAGAAGAAACTTCTTCAGCCAGAGAGTGGTGAGTCTATGGAATTCATTGCCGCAGAAGGCTGTGGAGGCCAGGTCATTGAGTATATTTCCGACAGAGATAGTTTCTTGATTGTCAAAGGGATCAATGGTTATGGGGAGAAAGCAGGAGAATGGAGTTCAGAAACTTATCAACCATGATTGAATGGCAGAGCAAACTCAATGGGCCAAATGGCCTAATTTCTGCTCCTATGTCTTATGGTCTTATTATCCATCAAGCCAGGTTTTATATCTTTCTTCACTTACTTTGATTGTCTTGCAATGAAATATAAACGTGCAACGTTGCAGATTTGGTTGTAGCAATAAAGTAGTTAATTAGACAAAAGAAATGAAGCTAAAATAGAATATACCAAACTATTTAATGTAATTGAAAAGGTTTTGAAACATGCAACAAAACAAAATCCCATCTATTCCCAACACCATCACTTTAGAGTACTCGAATACCAGAGGAAGCGGCCGTTCGCTATCACATTGGTGTAACTGTTTCTTTCAGTTTCCAGTCTTGAGAACTTTAATAACCCTTGCCTTGATTCATGCAACTGAGCTTGAATTTTCTTATCTTCAAATAACCTATTCAAACTTCTAACCAAACATTTTTAGTCTTGAATTTTCAAACTAAAACCCTTACGCTGAGGTAACCTATTCCCTAAATATTTTGAACTGACTCCTTTCTCAGCATAACAAAAACAGAAAGTGCTGGAGAACATGACTGCATATTTAACATAGGATCCTGACAGAGATTTTTATGCGTTTGCTGTGTGCTGGATTTGAACCTGTATTCTGGGAATAAACATACGGTGTGCTAAACCACAATGATCAGGGGCTGTTCTTACAACTGAAATCCATGTTTCCAGTCATCCATTTAAATCGCAATTTGCTTTTGCTAACAGATAGCTAGTTCTGATTTAAAGTTTGTCCACCGGTAAGGCAGCAGTGCCATGAATGGTGCATTCCAAAGCTCCAAGCCCAGAAAAACCCACTAGGACAAACCAGTTATTGTGAATTTGCACAAACATAACTGCATTATCTGTGTTTCAAAGTCCATATGGCCCACAGACTACAGTTTGGACTCAGAGTTGTCCATATTCACTGGGTGAATTGGGAGTTTTAACATAGTTTGCATGAATGTTTATAGCTATTTGTTTTGGCTTAGGCTTTGTTTTTGACTTTTCTACACATCCTGCTTGGAAAGAAAGTCTCATTGCTGCTTCCCTGTTCTAATGTCTTTGCAAAAAATCCATTATTTAGAACTTTCCCTCTATACCTATGCTTCTTGCTGGGAGGCTATGCCAGTTTTTGTGTGTATTTTTCTTCTTTACTGTGTGCCGTTCTAAAGCTGCTAGCTTCTGGCTCGTCTGACAGAATGTTGTTGGCTTTAGCCGGGTCATGGCTGCCAACAAAGCTTCGCTCATCTTGCCTTCTCTTCCCAGTATTGGATGTTTTTGAGCTTGTGTTCATTTTGTGGCATGTTTTCCCAACTATGCACCTGCAGGGCTTCCTTTGCACCCATCCTTGTGGAGTCTCGCTTGCTTCTGTGAAGACGGATCAGAAGGACAGCTGTGGTTTGGAACTTCATATCAGCTTTCCTGAAGAAGGAAGAAAGGTGATGTGAAAAGAGTGACGTTTTTCTGATGGATGATTCTCATTTCAGCTGAAAATGACTGCAAACAACTCACAGTGGAATGAAAATGCAAACTACCTCCTGCAGTGTAAAATGAGGAATAAAATGGCACCTGTTACTGACAACTATGTTTTCAAAAGGAACAAAAATAATGAGACTTAATCGAGAGTTTTAACTTCACTGGATTATTTAAACATACAAGTTATTTAACTTTGTGTATGAGGTAAGCATTCTGAATGGTTTAATAAAGTATCTTGTCACAAAGTGGAGGTCAATTTTAGTATCTTTTTCCTATTCTACACTTCAGGACTGGTTTGAAGCATATTATTTAGTTCAGAATTCTGAACTGGTTCCAATTCCTAAAAGCTTTCTGTCAAAACAATAAACTGAAGAAAAAAAAATAAGTGGATGAGGTCACTTAGCACAATTGTGTTACAGAGAACTTTGTTGAGTTATGGGCTGACGTCATGCCTTGTCCTGCTATGTTTAACTGTCCATCTTTCTCAATTCTGTTCTCTTAGCAACTGCGCATTATAGAATACAGAAATCAAGGGAAAATGGATGGGTTTGCAGATTAATTATTGCTTCTCGTTTTTTTTTTGCCATTTTTCTCTCTGTCCTTCTAGCTGTGCTGTTTTGTATTCAGGTATTGTTTGCTGTTCTTCGGTGCATACCCAAGTGATGGGTGTGAAGCTAAATCTTGAGTGGTTGTAGGTTACTTAACCAAAGGCTATGTATCTTAGCTTATCTTGACTCTGTTCTTGATCTTGACTTCCATATTCTGTTCCACTAGGAGTCAGGAGCACTCGAAATCCCATTCAGAGGTTCAAGTTCTGATGTTTTGGGTCCGGTGACACCTTCCTCGGAACTCATCTCTTCCTAAAACAAAAATTCTGAGGAAGGGTCACCGGACCCAAAACGTTAACTCTGTTTTCTCCTTCACAGATGCTGCCAGACCTGCTGAGCTTTTCCAGCAACTTTGTTTTTGTTCCTGATTTACAGCATCTGCAGTTCTTTTGGTTTTTGTTCAAGTTCTGATGTTCCTGCTGCTGGCACAATGAGTTCAGTAATCTCAGCATAGACCTGGAATTAAATCTTGGATTTTCCAAATCTTGGTGGCTCATGACCCAGTTTTGAAGCTGAGGCATTGACTGACCAGAGTATTTTTGTTTGGGAACAAAACTGGTGTAATACAAAAGGTGATATTTGAGTTTCATGGCATCTCTCAAACTGAGTAATTGAAGTTTAGTGCTTGGCCTGTAACTTAGAATGTGATGAATTTTTAGGAATAAGTGATTCTGTAATCCCACTAGTATTGCTACTTGTATCACCATTTGTGTGAATGAATGTTACTTGTATATCTGGAAAGATGCTGCTATAATCTTGGTGCTTCGTTGAGGATGTAGTAATTTCTTGTCACATGGGACAGCCTTGGAACACCTGCACGGTTTCTCAGACTGTTGAGTAGAGATGTCTGTGGGTAACAGTGTCTGATCTTATGTACCTTGTGAGATATGCAGTATTGAATGAGCAGAAATTTTCGCCAGCTAAATTTGGTCAAGCTTTGGTTTTCCCCAACTGTTCATAACCTATGTGTTAAGCTTGTCTTAGAAGTGAACTTTGAAACCGTACTCTCTCCATCCACAAAGTTGTTTACTTTCTATTTGCACTTCTTTTGAAACTAGGCCTATTCTTTTGAACTCATACCTGGCCTCCAATCTTCCAACTTCTGGAAACCTCAACTCATCCAAAACTCTTGCCTGTATCTTGACTTGCACTAAATTCTTATTGTCCATCGCCCTTGTTTATGCTCAACTGCACCAGCATTTATTTCAGTGATACCTCATTTTAAATTCTCACCTCCTATTCAAATTCCTCCCTGGTCTGACAGCAGTAGCCTCCTCCAGCTCTAGAACTTTTAGAAAAGTCTGCATTTGTCCAACTATGGCCTCTTGCAATATCCAATTTCCTTTGATCTTCTACAGGCAATAATACCCTCAACTATCTAGGCCCCGAGCTCTGGAATTCCTTGCTCAACGTCGTCACTTCTCTCCTTCTAAGACATGGCTTAAACCTACCTGTTTGATCAAGCTCTCATCTGTATCCCAATATTTCTTGCATAGTTTGTAATTGTATTTTCGTAATGCATAACATTGACAAGTTGTACTCCATTATAATAAGGTGTGAAGTGAATGCATGTTGCATGTTTCACCCCCTCATTCTAAGCATCTGTGTTTCAATCTGCTGAGCTTTAGTGAGTCCAATGTCACTGGCATGCGTTTCTCACATTTATTTTGAATTTCCCACCAAAATGCTTTGGATTGCTCTTGATGCCTTTTCTTGGGATGTTTAATGAATTCTAGCTACAAGCTAGTGACAAATAAAAGCTTCACAAATGCAGTATTACCCCTGTGGCTTTGCTGTCTTTGTGTCGTCAGCTTCATGATTTACCCTCACCTTCAACATTAAGATGCAGGGACTGTTGCATGGCTTTCATTTTCCATCTCACTGACTTCTCATTTGCAAACACACAGCAGGGCAATGCTTTCCACATTTTTACCCTAATGTGATGGTGTGTTCAGCTTTGCAAATTGTTATGACCTCTCACTAAGATCTGAAAAAGTGGGGACTAAAGGTAGAGTAGAGAATAGAGCAGGAGAGTGAGACCAGTTAAGAGTGGAGCTGGGTTGAGAACTATGGGTACAATGTAGAGGCAAGTGAGACCAGGGGAGATGGCTGAGAGGGCAGATATCTGTTACGGCAGGACAACAGCTGTGATAATTCAATTCGAGCTCCATCACAGCCATTGTAGTTTTCCACTTGGAATCCTGTTTTGGGAAGTCTACAGTAGAAACTGGTTTTACCCAAAACTTGATAAATCACAGTATTCAGAAGGTGAAGCTTACCATAGCATTCACTTGTCTTTTTAACCAATCTCTCGACTGTTACCTGAAGAGATAGCAAGAACTGCCGATGCTGGAGTCAGAGACAATACAGTGTGGAAGTGGAGGAATGCAGCAGGCAAGGCAGCAACAGGGGAGCAGGAAAGTTGATGTTTCAGGTTGGGACCCTTCTTCATTTTTCTGAAGAAGGCTCCTGATCTGAAACGTCAACTTTCCTGCTCCTCTGATGCTGCCTGGCCTGCTGTGTTCCTCCAACTGTTACTTGAAGTCCTTCCTTATTACTTCTCTGAATTTTCAATTGTTTCAAATGTTTCAGCACACTTGAATTCTGGCATATTTTAGCATGACTTAACCGTACCTCTGCTGATTAATAT
Organism: Rhincodon typus; assembly: GCF_021869965.1. Lineage (NCBI taxonomy): Eukaryota > Metazoa > Chordata > Chondrichthyes > Orectolobiformes > Rhincodontidae > Rhincodon > Rhincodon typus. The sequence goes on from NC_063369.1 coordinate 16,492,200, forward strand.
CTTGGACACTTCTGTGAGATTCCGTCAGCTTTCAGGCTGAAAGTAGCTGCTTTTCTGATTGGCTCATTTCAGATCGACAAAGAATTATACATTCTGTGTACCACCTTGAAGACTTCAACAGCATGTTTGATAAGGCAGCCTTCCCTCCATGCCACATAAGGATATCAAGCTGGATTATGTGGTCAAGCTCTGAGTGGGACTTGAGCCCACATACTTCTGATTCTAAAGTGAAAAGTGCTCCTGACAAGTGTCAGCTGGAATACTACGTGGATTAAGAGCAGGAGTAGCCCATTCAGCTCCTCTACTATGCTCTGCTACTTGATAAGGTCATGGCTGTAGCTTGAACTTCACCTTCTGTCGAGCCTCAATACTCTTTGACTCCCTTATTAATTAAGATACAAACTTTTGACACAAGATACAAACTGTCTGCCTCTGGACCATGACACCACCATGAAACACCAGGCTACTTTGTCTAAGCTACGGTCTCTAACCTCATTTCATTTGGTGATCTCTTTCCCCCCGCCCCACTGCCTCCAAGTTTCTACCTCCTCCCCAAAATCCACAAACAGGACTGCCTGGGTAGACGAGTTGTTTCTGCCTGCTCCTGCCCCTGTGAGCTCATCTCTTCCTACCTCGACTGTTTTTTTTCTCCGATTCCTCTCACGCTTTACATCATTTCAGACTTTCCAGTTCATGGGCCCTAGCTGTCTCCTCTTTACTGTGGACATGCAATCCCTTTACACGTCCATCTGCCATCAGGATGGTTTTGGAGCTGTCCACTTCTTCCTGGAAAAAGGCCTGAACAGTCCCCACCCATCACCACCACTCTCCACTCACTTTTTTCAGGTCAAAGGGTGGCCATGGGTACCTGCTTGAGCCCCAGTTATGCCTGTCTCTTTCTTGGGTACGTGGGACATGCCTTGTTCCAGTCTTACTCTGGCCCCCACCCACAACTCTTTCTCTGGCATCAAATTAGATTTCTTTGTCTCTCGTACTTAACTACAGGAGTACAGTGAAAAGTGTACAAAGTTGCCATTCCTGATGTCATCTTGAGTACAAAGTACCTTGGTACAAAATAGAAAAATAAAGAAATACAGTTAAAAGTTCAACATTACAGTTCTTCTACAGCCATGAGCCTACGGTCGCTCTATGTTGGGGTTTCCCCATGAGGGCTCACTGTATCCTGCACTGGGCCCATACTCCCCATGAGAACACGCTCTATGCTGCGCAGGGCTGAGTCCCATGCTGCCTACTGCCTTCTGGGCTCACCAGCCACTCCTCCACTGGCCACTGCCGCTCTCGCACTCTGGACTCTGTTGTCACTACTGCTATGATGGCACTCTTTCCAGCATCATAGAATTCCTAGAGTATAGAAGCAGGCAGTTCGACCCATTGAGTCCAAACAATCCCTCCGAAGAGCATTCCACCCAGATCCAATCTCCTAACGTATCCTTAAACCTTACATTTCCCATGACTAATCCAACCAGCCTGGGCATCCCTGGACATTATGGGCAATTTATCATAGCCAATCCACCAAACCTGCACATCTTTGGACTGTGGGAGGAAACCAGAGCACCCAGAGGAAACCTACATAGACATGGGAAAAATGTGCAAACTCCACGCAGACAGTCGCCCAAGGCTGGAATTGGACTTGGATCCCTGGCTTGGGAGGCAGCAGTGCTAACTACTGAGCCACTGTGCTGCCCGAAGAAAGTAAGTTTTAAGAGAAAAACAAACTTTGAAAAAAGAAAAGAGAAAAATGGATAAGTGGATGGAATCGACGAGCCTTGGCCTCAAGAGCCCGGGCACTGCCTACTCAGCTGCCAGTGACATCATCAGTGCTGCTTCCCTCTCTCATCTGGAATTGGAAAAGTTTAACTGTTTCGCTTCCAATTTTCACCCTGCTCACACCTTAAGTTGGCCCATCTCTGCCTCCTCCCTTCCCTTCCTCAATAGCTTTGTTTCCATTTCTGGGAATAGGTTGGCCAACAATATCCACTACAAACCAAATACCTGCTGTTACCTTGACTATACATCCTCACACCCTGTTACCTGTAAAGACTTCATTCCATTCTTCCAGTTTCTGTGTCTCTGTTGCATCTGCCTGATGATGCCATCTTCGACAAGGGGGCCTCCGAAATGTCCACTTTTTTCTTTAACGGAGGATTCCCCAGCACTATGGTTCAACCTATTTCCTGCGCTGTGGTCCTCACTCTCTCTCTTCCCTCGTACAACAGCAATAGGGTCCCCCTTGTCCATGCTTACCATCCCACCAGCATCCACATCCATAGAATCATTAGCTGCCGTTTCCGCCAACGCCAGTGTGATGCCACCACCAGGCACATACATCCCTCCCCTCTATGAAAGGGCTCATTTTCCTAATTGTTTGCTCCTTTTTGGGAATTATACCTGCACTCCAGTGTCCCTGGAGAGGGAGTATGTGGTGCTCACTGGCACAATAGGGGTCTTTAGAAACCGGTGGGCACCATGGGCTGGTATGCATCATCAGCCTGGACAATGTTATTTTAATTTAATAAGTCTATGTTTTGTTATAAAGTTCTGTTCAACTGTTAATTTGTTTTATTTCGATACAGTGCCCCAGCAGGGGCCGCTTCCTTATTGTTTTTGACTTCCTGTTTTAAGAAGAGTGGACTGACTGAATGCGGTTGACATTTGCACTAATTATCCTGTAGGTGGTGGTCTTGTTCTGCTTGAACCACCTCTGTTTCAAGTTTCAAAGTACCATTAGGATTAAAAGAACATTTCGGTATTGATATGCGCAATTCTGTAATTTATTCTACAATATTTCTTGAAAGTGATCTTTCAGCTTTCATCCATAAATTAACTTCCATTTTCAACCTACATTAGAGGTGTGTAAATCCAAGGCATGAGCTGCCTTATTAAGTGCATATTTAAAGTCACAGAAACATGGCCCCTGTAATCAGCGCAACTTGTGAAACTCAGGGGCTTTGCAAGATTTTGGTTCGTGTCTTCCCACCTGAGTTTGGGGTATGCATTTGTGATAATTTATCTCAATTTCTTGTTGATATTCTTAGAATACCTGTGGGCTTAGTTTATTGATCAGAACTATTCTGATGACACTTGTGCTAATAAACATAAATGGTAAGCATCTGATCTGAGTGTACTGTTGATCTCATCTTTGTGCAACTTGCCCATAACTTGACAGATGAATGTTACGGCTTTTATAGCCATTCTGATTTGTGTCAACTGCAATCCTGCACGTACTGTATGATTGAATTAGTAAAGACAAAATCATTGGTCTTTGAGAGTGCACAGCATGCTTACCCATTTAAAACAAAGATTCACAACACATCCAAAAATTATCATGTTTCCAAGAAAGTGAATAACACAGTTGAGCTGTTGATTAAATCTGCATCTCCATTCTCAAATTTACAAGGGACCTCCCCATTTAGAACTTCCCAACTCTTACTTGGTGCTTTTTTCGCTGGCTTCTAATAATTTATTGCTTGTTTCCGTTGTCTCTGCTTTTAACTATTAGTTCCAGTTTTGTTCAAGCAAGGCATTGTTGAACTTTCTCCCACCCTTCAGTACAAGATTTTTGGCTAGCAAGTTGTTGGAAATGCAGGCTGTTAACAGTGTGGTAAATGTAACAGGACATCTGAAATCTGAAAGGCCATTAGAGATGCCAAGAGGCAATGCTAGTCTAAGTTAGAGACTCAGACTAACCATACGGACACCAGCCATCTGTGGGTGGCAAGGCCTACATGACATAATGGACGACAAAATGAAGCAGAACAGAATAGCAGACAAAAATACATCCCTCCCTGATGCATAAAATGCATTGGATGCTTGGTTTAAGGTCAGCTAAATGGTGTCACCTGCTCCGACAGCCTCGGGCACACCTGTTCCCTCAGTCACCACCGCAGACATTAGATTGGTCTTCTCAAGCGTGAACCCATGGAAAGCAACTGGCCTAGATGGAGTCCCCTGCCATGCACTTGGATCCTGTGTGGACCAGCTGGCTGGAGTATTCGCTGACACCTTTAACCTCTCATTGCTGCAATCTTAAGTCCCACCTGATTCAGGAAGACCACCATCATTCTGGTACCAAACAAAACACATGCAACGTCCCTCGATGTCTACCACCCAGTGACTCTGACCTCCATAATTCTGAAGTGCTTCAGCAGGTTAGTCGTGGTTCACATCAACTCTAGCCTCCCAGCTTCCCAGCCTGCCTCTATCCCTTGCAATTTGCCTACAGCACAACAAGTCCACGGCAGATGCCATCTCCGTAGCTCTACGCTCATCCCTGGAACATCTGGATAATAAGGATACCTATGTCAGGCTTGTTTTTATCAACTACAGCTCCGCCTTCAAAACTATAATCCCAACCAAACTAATCTCCAGGCTTCAAGACCTAGATCTCTGCTCTGCTGTCTGCAAGTGGATCCTCAGCTTCCTGACTCACAGACTGCAATCAGTGAAGATAGGCAACCACACCTTCTCAACGACAATCCTTAACACCGGTGCCCCGCAAGGCTATACACTCAGCCCCTTACTGTAAACCCTGTACACTCATGGCTGTGTGGCCAAATTTCGTCCAAACTCCGTCTGCAGGTTTGCTGACAACACCACTGTTGTAAGCCGGATATCAAACAATAATGACACAGAGTGCCTGGTGGCATAGCATAAAGATAACAATCTCTCCCTCAAAGTCAGCAGAACTAAAGAGCTGATCATCGACTTCAGGAAGCAAGGAGGAGGGCACACCCCTATCTACATTAACGGAGCTGAGGTGGAGAGAGTTGAGAGTGTCAAGTTTCTAGGTATGACAATCACCAACAATCTGTCCTGGACCACCCACGTTGATGCGACAGTCAAGAAGGCATGACAATGCTTCTTTTTCCTCGGGAGGCTAAGGAAATTCAGCATGTCCATAAGGACTCTTACCAACTTTTATAGATGGACCATAGAAAGCATTCTATCTGGATGCATCATGGTGTGGTACGGCAACTGCTCTGCTCAGGACCATGAGAAACTACAGAGAGTCGTGAACACAGCCCAGTCTGTCACAAAAGCCAACGTTCCATCCATTGACTCCAATTACGCTTCTTGCTGCCTCGGGAAGGCAGCCAACATAATCAAAGACCCCTCCTACCCTTCCATCAGGCAGAAGATAGAGAAGCTTAAACACACATACCAACAGGTTCAAGAGTAGCTTCTTCTCCGCTATTATTAGATTTCCGAATGGACCTCTCAAATTTCAAATCTAATGTTGATCTTGCTTTCTGTGCACCTTCTTTGCAGCTGTTACTTTGTATTCCTTGTCTGCTCAATCACCCTGTGATCTTTGTATGTTATGATCTGTCTATACTGCACGCAAAACAAAGCCTTTCACTGTACCTAGGTACATGCGACAATAATAAATCAAATCAAATCTTGGTGAAAGGCAGAGCCAAGAGTCATTCCCCTTAACCAAAGGGTTGTCAGAGCTGAGAAAGAAGTAGGGGAATGGCAGAGGGGAAGATTGAGTCAAATCAGGTACAGAAAGAGATTGTGAAGAAAAATTCACAGGGGAGCTGACAGCAGAGTAGAGCTAATTACTGAACAACTTGTGTTTGGCAATTTACAGGTTATTGGCTCATCACTGCAAGAACCAGCAAGGGCTATTAGCCCCGCTGTAATTTTGACAGCAAATTCTGAGCCAATGTGCATGTAGCATCAAAAATAGTATCATTCTGCTTTCTCTAGTTCAATTGAGGCAATTAGTTACAGACTATTAAAAAGCCATTAAAGTAGAAAAATACCATGAAATCTTGGCCCTAGTATCACAAATGCTTCAGTTGTTCCGGTCACTTATTGCTAATTGGATGTTGTTTTCCTGGTTTTTGGAATTTTTGATTCCTCTGCGGAGGCTGTACACTTAAATAGTGCACAACATCTCTCCCAGGAATATGCCAAGACACTTCAGCTCCAGAAAATTGCAGGAAAGTGCAGTAACTGTTCCAATACAGGTGAAATAGCACTCATTTTGTGTGGTGAAATGCCTTACAAATTGTAATGAGCTGACTGAGAAGGAACTATTTAATTCAGTTTTTACAGTGCTGAGGCAAATAGATCAACCGGGATTTTGGGAATTGTGTCACAGGATCAGGAATGTCTATCGCAATCATTGAAATAGGGAGTTGGGGCCATTGCATGGGGTGGACGACACCTCTGGTAAAGTGATTCTCCGTCAGTACCGGACATGAATTACAGCCTGGATTGTGTGCTCGGGTCATGGAGTAGGGTTTGAATCCATGAGCTTCCAGCTTGGAGAGTGGAACCAAACAAACTAAGCTAATACAAACATTGCTTTTTCTTTTCTTGCTAAAAGTGTCATGGTGCTGCTATGACTAGTGGCAATCATGGGTAAACTTGCCGTTAAACCTAAAAGATCATGGCTAAGAGGACCCATTTCCTGTTGACTTTTCTTAGCAGCCATCCTTAACAAATCCATGAATCTTCCTTTGCATTTGTGCCAACTGCATGTGCACTGTGTGTTTCAGATGTTGCTTCATTTGTACAAATCCAATGAAATATTTTAGAAATGTCGTTGTGGCAACTAGGGCTGATATGAATAAATATAGTCTTCACTAGAGGCCATATTTATTGAAGCATCAACCAAGATGAAGTAGCAACTAAACCAGATGACACCTTGAGACAGCTAAGATTGACAAAGAAAGATCAGAATTCAGTCATCTAGTATAATCTCTGCTACCTTACTTGACAATTTGTGTTTGTTGGTGCTTTGAGCTCACTGCAGTCAGAACAATAGGTGGAAATAGTTGCCTATCTGGTCTTTCGACTTGGAAGCCTTCAGAGTGTAACCCCCTTCTAGCTAGCTGCCCTTCGTCAAGGTCTTTTTAAACAACATTATTCAGATAAAGATAGTAGGAACTACCGATGCTGGAGAATCTGATATAACAAGGTGTAGAGCTAGGATGAACACAGACCAAGCAGCATCAGAAGAGCAGGAAAGCTGACGTTTCGGGTCTGGACCGTTCTTCAGAGAAGGGTCCAGACCTGAAACGTCAGCTTTCCTGCTCCTCTGATGCTGCTTGGCCTGCTGCGTTCATCCAGCTCTACACCTTGTTATCTCATTATTCAGATACACTTGCGATTGCCAGATTGAAGATTAATGCCAGCTAGGCAAACCTGACCAAACTTGGTAAAGTGTACGCTATCACTTTATGGCTGACTAGGGAATTAAAAGTGGAATCTGCTATAACTTGGTAAACTGGCTGAATGATGTGGGGAAATGTAACAGTTTCGGTTGCAGAGAGCAAGGTACCACTGCTGCAAAGCTGTGTACAACTCCTGTTGATTATCTCAGTGTCTGGGTATCAATTGTTGTCAACTTGCTCTGTAAGCCAGCCTTTTCTTGTCTGGAAGTGGCTTTGCAGCAGTAATCCTGACCCACAGTTGTGATACTTGCTGGTTTTGTTCACTGTGTTGATTAATTGAAACACTTCAAAGCCAACTCTTTACATGTGGCTAATCAAACCGCACAGTGGTGATACAGAGCTGTGGTTCAGGCTGTCTTTCGATCAATATTGCTGAAATATATTTGGCTTTCACAGTTATATAGATAGTGAAAAATGCTCTTAACAGATACTTGCAATTTCGCTGGACTGAATAAGGTGTCTGATCAGCAGCATGGCAGATCTGATAGCTGTACCACCTTCTCTCAGGATGTAAGCACAAGTTTTCTCAAATAACTTGAAATCCATAGTTAATATGTTTTAACATTAAGTTGTAACAAAAAAATTCAGACTTCTGTCAACCTCCTTTTTCTTCTGCAGAGGTGTTGTAGAATGTTACATTTTGTCTGTGAACACTGCAGTCTGTTTTTGAATCGAAGAAGTATGGCCTCTTGAGCCTTGTCCGTGATTTAGCAAGATCATGGGCTCATTTGACTTTGGTCTCAACCTGCTTTCTTTCTTCACCATCACACTTGACTCCCCTGTATTTCAAGGTTGTGTCTATTTTAGCCTTGCTTATATTCAATGAATCAGCCTCTACAGCTCTCTGTACACATTGATGACCCCTTTAAAGAAGAAATCCTTTTCTCAATCTTAAGTGGACCATCCTTTATTCTTAAATTATGCCCCTTGCTCTAGATTCTCTAATGAGCATCCACTCTGCTCAGAATCTTTATTTAAGAAGATCATGGCTTATTCCTCTAAACTCCACTAAGTTTAGACCTGATCTGATTGCTTTTTGAGAAAAAATCAAGTCCTTCACCTTGGGAAGCAACCTGGTGAACCTTCTCAGAACTGCCTCCAATGTGAACATATTCTGAAATAAGAAGACGAAAACTGTATTCATTACTCGAGCTGTATTCTCACGAATGCCATGTACAGTTGTAGCAAGACTTCCCCACTTTTATACCCCATCCCCTTTGCAATAAAGGCTTAAATTCTATTTGCTTTCCTAGTTACCTACTGAACACGCATACTAATTTTGTTTCATGAACATGGCCAGATGCCTCTGTGCTGCATCATTCTGTAGTCTTTCTCCATTTAAATTCTGTTCCTAAAATCAAAGTGAGAAATGTGAGACTGTCCCCTTTATAGTTCATTCGTAAAACTTGCCTACTTGTAAGCTATCTAAATCCCTTTGCAGATTCTGTATTATCTTTGTAATTTACCTTTGCACCTGTTTTCTATCATCAGCAACTTTGATTACAGTATGCTTGGCACTTCATCCAGTACATCAACATAGATTGTACATATTCCGGTCCCTAGGATTGATCCTACTACCAGCCCAAGATTGACTTATCCTGGCTGTTATCTGTTAGCTAATCCATGCTCATGTATGTCTTTCCCCTCTCCAAATAAAAAAATACTGTGTACTTTTTCTGTGCAGTTGACTTTCATGATAAGTCTTTATAGAATGCTTTTTGGAAATCCTGAAACACTGATTGGAGTCATGCCTGCCATAAAGGAAAATTATGCATTTGTTGGAGGTTGGTGACGTCCCAGGACATCTCTGCAGGAGCTTTTCAGGAGAGATACTTTCTAGTTAACCTGTTCAGAGATGTTATTACGCATCTTGAACCTGGGCCTCCTGACTGAGATGTAGCTAGCTACCAGTATAACTTATTTTTCTAGTTCATGTGTTCAGAGATGTTATTACACACCTCTGGAGCAGATGAGACTTGAACCTGGGTCTTTTGTTCCAGTGCTAGGGACACTACCACTATGCCACGAGAGGGCCTGTTTAGCTACCAGTGTAAACGACCTAGGCTCAACCATCTTCAGCTGCTTTATCCATGGCCTTCTTTAGGTCAGAATCAGAGATCTTCACCAATTGCTCATGTTCAACACCATTTGCGACTCCTTAGATACTAAAGCAGCCCATGTTCATTTGCAGCAAGACCTGGGTTAGACCAGAAACTAAACTGGACCATCTACATAAATACCGTGACTGCACAAGCAAGTCAGAGGCTAGGAATTCTGTGTTGATTAACTCACTTCCTAATTCTCTAAAGCTTGAATAGAAATAAAAAGCGGGTAGCCATACTGTTAGAGGAGTGTATTTTAGGTCCTCAAACAGTCAGAGGGCAACAGAGGAGCAGATATGAAGACAATTCACATGAGTTGTGTAAAAACAATAATAGGGTAATTAATTACATTGGGGAATTTCAACTTTCCAACATTAATTAGAATAAGCATGGTATAAATTTGGAGGTTTAGAGGAGGCACATTTCTTAAAATATATTCAGGAGAGCTGTTTCTATCAGCTGTTGTACAAGGGACAGTGCAGTGTTGGATATAATTAGACATAGAGATGTACAGCATGGAAACAGACCCTTTGGTCCAACTTGTCCATGAGAACCAGATATCCGAAATTAATCTAATCCCATTTGCCAGCATTTGGCCCATGTCCCTCCAAACCGTTCCTATTCATATACCCATCCAGATGCCTTTTAAGTGCTATAATTGTACCCCGCCTACACCACTTCCCTCAGGCTTTTCATTCCATACACACACCACCCTCTGTGTGAGAAAGTTGCCCCTTAGGCCCCTTTTAAATCTTTGCCCTCTCACTTTTGGGGAACAAAGCCAGACAGGCTTTCAAGGTGGCAGTAGGGAGCATTTTAGTGATAGAAACCAAAGCATAGTAAATTTTAAGTTTGTTATGGGACAAATAGATGACCTGCAAACAATGGGTTTTGGATTGAGTTAAAGTAAATGTTATTAAAATAAGACAGGATCAGGCAAAATAGACTGGGAACAGCTACTTGGGGGTAAATCCATAGTAGAACAGTAGGAGGCTTTCAAGAAGGAGCTAGGGAGAGTACAGGCTCAACATGTTCTCTTTAGGGTGAAAAGTAGGAGCAACAAGCCCAGAGAACCCTGGATGTCTCGGAATATTCAGAATGGGATAAAACAGAAAAGGGATGTGTATAATAGGTACAACGGGAGCAAATCAGTGGATGCTCCAGTGGAGTACAGAATGTGCAAGGGGAAGTTAAGAAAGCAATTAGGACAGCAAAGAGGAGGCATGAGAAAAGCCTGGTGGTCAAGATCAGGGAAAATTCCAAGATTTTCTACAAGTATTTTAAGGGGAAGCAAATTACCAGGAAAGAGTAGGCACCGGGGAGATATCTGGGTATGGAGCCAGAAGACATTGGTAGATTGTTAAATGAGTATTTCACATCTGTCTTCAACCGGGAGAAGGAGGGTCCAAGGACAGAATTCATGAAGATGGACTGAGATTCTTGAGCAGGTTGATGTAGGGAGTGAGGAAGTATTGGAGGTTTTGGCACCCTTAAACCTGAACAAACCCCCAGGTCCAGATGAGTTGTATCTCAGATTGCTGTGGGAGACTAGGGAGGAAATCACAGATGCCTTGACCCAAGTTTTTAATTCTTCACTGATCACAAGGGCAGTACCAGAGGATTAGAGGACAGCTGATGTAGTTCCACTTTTCATGAAGGGTAGTAGGGATAGACCAGGGAATTAGAGACCAGCTACTCTCACATCAGTGTTAATGAACCTACTGAAGAAAATTCCGAAGAAGAAAATTAATTTCCATTTAGAGAGGCAATGTTTAATTAGGGATAGTTGGCATAGCTTTAACAGGAGGAGAACGTGCCTAACAAATCTCATTGAATTTTTCAAGGAGGTGACCAGGCATGTAGATGAGTGTAATGCAGTTGGTGTAATGTATTTGGATTTCAGCAAGGCGTCTCACAAGCTTGCACATGGAAGATTGATTTTAAAAAAAAAAGTAAAGGGTATCAAGGGTAACTTGGTAAGTTGGATTCAAAATTGGCTTAGTGGCAAGAGACAGAGGTTGATGGTAGAAGGCCATCTGAATGACTGAAAGCCAATGTCCAGTGGCATGCCACACGGATCACTGTTGGGTCCCATGTTGTCCCTGATATGTATAAACAATGTGGGTGACAGTGTGGGGTGGGTGATAAGTAAGTTTGCGGATGACACAAAGTTATGTTGGAGCTGTACAAAACTTTGCATTAGGCCAGGAGTACTGTACGCACTTCTGGTCACTGCATTATAGGAAGGATGTAATTGTCCCGAAGGGGAGAGAGAGGAGATTCACCAGGTGGTTGCCTGGGATGGAGTGCTTTAGCTACGAAGAGAGATCGAATAAGCTTGGGATGTTTCATTTGGAGCAGAGATCGTTGAGGGGAGAGTCTGATAAAGGTGAATGGTATTAAGGGGCGTGGACATAAAGCAGCTATTCCCCCTAGTTGAAGGGTCAGAAGCAAGGGGGCACACTTTTTAGGTGAAAGGCAGGAGGTTTAGAGGAGAGTTGAGGAAAACTGAGAGGGTGGTGGGAATCTTGAATGCCCTGCCTGGAAGGATAGTAGAGGCGTGTAACCTCACAACCTTTAAAACGTACTTGGATGTGCACTTGAAATGTCATAATGTTCAAGACTGTGGGCTAAGTACTGAAAAGGTGGACTAGTACAAATTTAGCATAGTTTTGGAAGCGCAAACTCAATGGTATAAAGGGCTTCTTCTGTACTTTATGATTCTATGAACAGAATGTTGGGGACATTTAAATACAAGTACTTACTCAAGACTTTGGGCTGTTCTTAGTTAGAAAGCTAAACGCCAACCAAAACTTTTAGTTTCTTCACCTGTTAGGTGATGTTGAGGAACATGTGCAATTAGTAGTTTGATGCACCTTAGTTATCAAGGTAGCCTGACTGAGTCAGAACTTTACACTTGAGAGAAGTTGTAAAACATAAGAACTTGATTTCTAGTGATGGTTCCTTTCCCAGAGAGCAAGAGAGTGGATTAGGTTAGTGGCTCATAAGGGGTTGATGCTGATTTACTTGACTCCCATCAAAGCTGGAATGGACAACACATTTGTAAAGGTTAAGTTTCCATAGTCCTGATGGACCATAGTGTTGCTGTCTCATTAGAGTTAGTGGGGTTTAACCTGAAAGCCACATTACCTCAAGTGAGCAGAGACGTTGAGAAGAATAGTCCTTTATGGTAATCTCAGCCAGTTCAGGAATTGAACCCTTGCTGTCAGCATCACTCTGCATCACAAACTAGTCATCCAACCAACTGAACTAACTGCCAAAATGTAAGAAAGCTGTGGAATTAATTAACAGGGCGGAAGTGGTGATCTGAATGAGTTTTGATTGCCTACGGAGGGGATGTGTTAGAGATGAATTTCCCAGATTATTTTTCCAAATTTGGCAGGATTTTCTCTCTTCACCTCTTTCTGCATATTACATGTTTCTGAGTGGGGTGGGGAGTGTATTTATTATGACACATAATATATCATGATCCTGGAACAGCCTGAATGCACTGGCATGTCGTAATTTTTGTTTGTATGTTCTTATCTCCCTTGGCCACTCCACCCCCCATAGCCTGAATTGCTGACCTGGGACTGTTCACATTCACTTCAATATCTCCTTATTACACTCAATCCCATAGTGTCTTTCCAATGCTATTTCCTTTTGCAATGATACAAAGAAATATTTCTAAGTCAATTACAATAGCAACTTGGATTCACATTTGTCTGTTTTTGGTCTTCCATTCCCCAGATTACTTACTGATTTACAGAATACTTGACTTCTACCTTTGATGCCCTTGTCAAACTTTTACTATCTCCCAACGTAGTCATTAACTCAAAGTTTTTTCCCTCAAGCGTCATAAACATTTGTATATCTATGTCCCCCAGGTGGTCAGTTTGAGGATTTACTATAGTTGAAAAGAAACAGAAAAGCTTTAGGAAGGCCATAACCTTCCAGATCAATCACACAAGCATTCAGTTGTGACTACTTAGTGGAATCATGCAATGTGCCTAGCATTTGTCTTAACCCAGAATCCTGCATAAGATAAGGATGCATGGCATTAAGGGTAAAGTATTAGCATGGATAGAGGATTGGTTGACTAACAGGAAGCAAAGAGTGGGGATAAATGAGTGCTATTCTAGCTGGCAGGCAGTGACTAGTGGTGTGCCTCAGGGATCGGTGTTGGGACCGCAATTATTTACAATTTATATAGATGATTTGGAGTTGGGGACCACGTGTAGGGTGTCAAAGTTTGCAGATGACACTAAGATGAGTGGCAGAGCAAAGTGTGCAGAGGACTGTGAAACTTTGCAGAGGAACATAGATACATTGAGTGAGTGGGCAAAGGTCTGGCAGATGGAATACAATGTAAATAAATGTGAAGTCATACATTTTGGTAGGAGTAATAGTAAAAAGGATTATTACTTGAATGGTAAAAAGTTGCAGCATGCTGCTATGCAGAGGGACCTTGGTGTCCTTGTGCATGAATCACAGAAGGTAGGTCTGCAGGTACAACAAGTAATTAGGAAGGCAAATGGAATTTTGTCCTTCATTGCTAAAGGGATTGAAATTAAAAGCAGAGAGGTTATGTTGCAGCTGTACAAGGTGCTGGTGAGGCCACACCTGGAGTACTGTGTGCAGTTTTGGTCTCCTTACTTGAGAAAGGATGTATTGGCACTGGGGGGCGTGCAAAGGAGGTTCACTAGGTTGATTCCGAAGTCGAGGGGGTTGGCTTATGAGGAGAGACTGAGTAGATTGGGATTATATTCATTGGAATTCAGAAGATTGAGGGGGGATCTTATAGAAACATATAAAATTATGAAGGGAATAGATAAGATAGAAGTAGAGAGGATGTTTCCACTGGCAGGTGAAGCTAGGACAAGAGGGCATAGCCTCAAGATTAGAGGGAGCAGATTTAGGACTGAATTGAGAAGGAATTTCTTCACCCAGAGGGTTGTTAATCTATGGAATTCCTTGCCCAGTGAAGTAGTTGACGCTACTTCAGTAAATGTTTTTAAAAAAAAGGTAGATTTTTTTTGAACAATAAAGGAATTAAGAGATACGGTGAGAACGCGGGTAAGTGGATCTGAGTCCACAAAAAGATCAGCCATGATCTTATTGAATGGCGGAGCAGGCTCGAAGGGCCAGACGGCCTACTCCTGCTCCTAGTTCTTATGTTCTTATTGTCCAGTCTTCTTATAGTGCATATGTTGCTAACATAGGTTCCCACAGCCTTACAGAGGATTGAAGCATCAAACAGGCACTGAGTGTTTGAATGAAAGGTGTATTGGCGAGCAAGCTATTCATCTTTCCTTGGATATTAGTGTGGATCTTAATGTTTTTGGTGCTGCACCCTTTAAAATTTCTGGTTTTACCCAACAATTTTGAAGAGACCATGATATTCCTAGCTAACATATTTAGAGTTAGCTCCTCCATTCTCTGCTAAGTGGGTGATGTTTGCTTTGTGTCACTGAGATCAGTACTACCTTAATACCTTTACTCTACATATCTGTCATGTATCATGCTATTGTGCATTTTAAAAATGATCCTTTTCTGTCATTGGGGAAAGAAGCTGAACTATTGGCCTAGGTGAATGTTTTTAAGAATGGCCTTGCCCTTCTGTATCTGTAACCTTCTCCAACCTTGTGATTTCTGTGTTCCTCTGATTCAGTTCTCTTGCACATCCCAAATTCTTTAGTCCCACCTTTGTTGACCATATCTTCAGCTGTCTAGGCCCTAAGCTCTTTCCTTCTTTAAGATGGTCTCTTTGTGTACATCATTATTGAATTGTATTTACCATAAAGTGTGCTGTGAAATGCCTTAGGACACTTTACATTAAATGCACAATACAAGTGCAGATTTTTGTAAAGAAAAATATAATATCACTGACAGAAACAGTTCCTGCAACAACCTTTAGTCATTAAGATTCTGCCATTACTGCCTGTTCGTTATGCCACAGATGATGTTGTGGTTTGGTCACTTCATAGCCTACTATCCCTAGAGATGTCCAGACTGTAAATGGAAAGCTGACAGTAGATGTAAAGAAATTGGTGTATCTTCCATAATTACTGCAAAACTAAATTACTCCAATGGAGAATAAATGAAATGGGAGTGCACGTGCCATGTGTTGGAATGTTTTCTTCGGTTCTGTCGATCAATATTTGGCACTAGCTGACATCACTGCCCAGGTTCTAACTTTAATATTTCATTTCCACACATGGTATACATCTTGCCTTATGTTATTTCTAGGGTGCCTAATGATTCACAGTATTTGTTCATTCTTGTTGCCTTGAATGATGATCTGAGCAAGCCTCAGTAAGCCACTGGGACAGGTGCAGTTGCTGACCTCAGTAAGTACTCACATGCGCACTTTTCTGGGAGATTACAGCTAACAGCTTCATAACGCATCAATGCCACAAGGACTGGGCCTGCTTAGTCAGCTTGACTGTAACAGGAATTATGCTTCTCTCCCTTTAGCAACTGCAAATGTGCCCAAAATGCATTACCACTTTTACTGTCTATGACAGAATTAATCTATTGCACTGGTTCTGGAGCTGCATGTTGTGTCGATATGACTGTATTAGACTTATCATTGGAGAGATGAGTAGGATTTCATCCCTAGTTAAAAGTGAAATACTTTACGTCCCATTGACACTACACCACATATTCAAATAGAACAAGGTGTTCTGTGTAGATAGTCACAATGCACTGGTTAATTCTGTTGACTATGCTGATTTGTTGAGTATGTATGTATGTGTCTGCTATATATGTCTGCATATAATTGACTGGTGATACCAAGTGTATAACACATGAGTAACTGCCATTGAGTTTCTGTGGTTAGTGGGTGTATTCACACCTTTTGTTGCACCTCCTGATGGCTAGAACTATTCTGGTCCCAAAGTACTGAGTATTTTTGTTTGTCGTAAGAATCCACTTGTTTCTGAATTGAATCCAGAAAAGAATTATGTGAGGATTGATGCTGATAATTTGAAGATTGTAGATTGAAGGAATGCCAGAATTGACCTTTACACTTTGAGGTAGTGATTCTGCTCCTGATCTGTGTCCACCCTCATCTTCCTGTATCCTGTATGTTTGACTCAATGAATATGGGTACGATATTACAGTAGCAATGTTGCAGGAATAATAAGTACAAAAACCTCTATGATAGCTGGTATGTTAAAATTCAGTTAGTTCAATAAATCAAATAAAAATCTACTATCAGTACTGGTGACCATGGAGCTACTGGATTACATTAAAGCCCAATTGTTTTCTAAAATCCTCCAGGAAAGGAAGCCTGCTCAAGCTTTTATGTGATTGTCTTGTAACTGCCGTCTGAAATAGCCTAGCAGGCCACTCATTTGTCATCAGCATCTTCTCAACAGCAGTTAACAATCGACAATAAATGACGGCAATACCAGTGATGTCCACATTCTGTGAATGAACATGTGAACAAATAAATAAAAACAAGAGAATGGGTTTGGTTGTGGTGGCCACGATATTGAGGAGTTTTTAAATGGACAGAAAGTTTGGGGAAGTGGGGACATGCTGTGCCAAGAAAGGCGGCCCACTGGGAATTTGAAATTGATCTGATGATGTGCTTTGATCTGAAGGCGAATGGGGCAGTGGTGTTGTGTTCACAGAAGTTGAATTGGGAATGGAGCTGCAGATCCAGAAGTTGGATTTCATTGGGAGTATGGGCAGACACTGGAGCGAAATATTTCATTAGGAGATGGTGAAGTAGTCTGTGCTAGATGAAATGGAATTTATCCTCTGGTTGTTAATTCAAGATAATTTAACTTCTATGGAAGGATTTTCCCAGAAAATGATGATCTGATTTTATGGGAAAATCCTTCCTTACCCATGCCAACTTCAGAGTGCACTTGTACTAAATGTCACTTATGAGTTTTGCATCAGAGCAGTTGAAGCAACATGGTCAATAAGTCCTGAGTATTTTTCTCAATGGAGTTGTTTATACAGGGCAAGGGTATAAAAGGGAACAAGTTGACTGAAGGGATGGTTTGAGCAGGGAAGAGGAGAGGAGGTTGGTGCTGGATATGGTAGCTTACTAGTTATGTTACTGGACTAGCAATCCAAATGCCTAGACTCAGAATCCAAACAATTTATATTAAGCATAGTAGTTTGAATATTTGCTTTAAAAAATCTGGAAATTAAACACTGGTAATGAATATGAAGCTGTTAATTTAACCTAAAAACCCAATATTATTCATTGAAGTTCTTTATAGTTTATCTGTGACTTCAGTTCTATGTCAATATCTAACGTTGAAGTGGTCAAGCAGATCACTTAATTGTGTCAGAGTTCATCACTGCAAACCATTTCGGTGATTCTGTGGGAAACCAACCATCACTATCGCAAAGCAACTAGAGTTGGGCAATAAATGTTAGACTTTCCAGTAGTGCTCACATCCTGAGAGAAATTGTCTAAAAAGTGTTGACCTTTCAAGACATTTGAAGGAGAGATTGGTATAGGTGAGGAGTGTTCAAGAGAGCAGAACAGTTGTAAGAATTATGATGGAAAACAGAAAAGAAGTGATCAAAGTTTAGAGGATGGGGTGCAAATAAAGAGATTTTGTGTCCTGGCATTTCTTGATGTTGTAGGACTAACAGCCTCTGGTTTGTACATTTTTTTTGTACATGTTTGCTTCACCAGGAGATTGTTTCCTGTTGTTTGGATTAGTCTTGCTTTTAAAAACCCTAAAATAGTTTCCTGCCTTTTTCGGCATGTCATGTCATTATTGAAAGCCAAAATCAGTTACATTCAGCCTTGCTGTTAATGATTACAAGGTAATTCTGAAAATTGCTCGTGCGTTGTTCTTACTGTCAATAGTAACATCATGCTAGGGAGGGTGATGGGTAGCAAGGAAGAGTGCTGAAGCAGAGGTCTGCTACCTCCATCACTCACTGCGTTCCTCATAACATGAGTTTGGATTTTCTGGCGCACATGCCAAGCCATGCCTTGTTTGGAGGAATTTTGAAGACAACAGACACTGGTTCCGGTAAGTGTAATCTCCTTGTAAATCTGTAATTTGTTGAGTTTTTTACTATGTTACAAATTTTATTTCCAGCCGTAAGTTCACAGTTCAATAGAGAAGTCATGATTTCCAAATTATTCTGAGCCTTTTCAATGGTTCATCATCTTTTGGTCAATGATTCTGGATTAAGCGTTCTCAGTGAATGTCTCACTATCTTATTAATTGATACATTTGTGATTACTGCCTTCTGGGAAAATGAAATTTGAACTGCCCCAATCAGTATTGCCACTAATCGTGCATGTTGAAAAATGTAATACGCTAGACTGATTCCTGGAATGTATGCAATATATACAGTGAATCCAACCCTATGATATTGTTTCCCTTCTATGATATTACTTATTGTTGACAGAGAAATGGAGAATCTGCTATTCATGACATTTATTGCTCATTAATTTACATTGTTCCCACTGCTCAGTGAATATGAGAGGAGAAAATACCTGTTGGCCAGTGCATGACTGTAGGAATAGTGTTCTTGTTGCTTTGAGTGTCTGCATGGATGGATGATGCTCCCATTGCCCAATGAATTTCGTGGGATGGGGAGAAACTAGCACCTCTATTGCCTGGCAAATATGTAAAGTGGTGGGACGATAATGCTTCCATTTCCCAGAAATAGTGTTCTTGTTATCTGATGAATATCTGTGGGAGATGGGAGTTATAGTTCTCCCATTACTCAGTATGAATTGGTGGGACCAATAATGCTCCCATTACGTGGTGAGGAAAGGGGAGGGTTTTATGTGGGAATGGTTTTCCCATGCCCCATTGGAATATCTGAGGGGAGATGGTGCTCCTCGTAGCCATTGATTACCTGGCAGGGTACAGGGTATCCATTGCCTGGTGTTCGAAGTTAATGCCTTGCTGATTAGTCCCATGCCTGTCTGCTTTTCATGGCTTTTCAATCTCAGACCGTTGCACTCTTCAGATGACACTAAAATAAAACCATTCAGCAGTACATGTTTGTTGAGGACTCGATGCAGGTTTTAGTCCTTCCACCTATTTTTGAGTTTCTGTTAGTGTAATGTATATTAAAAATACAATCTTCGCATAAGCAGCCAAAAGTATGAAATCCCAAGTTATTACCAATGCTGAGTTTGATCCTGTTATATATTCCTTAAACACAAAGAATATCTATGTGTTGGCAACACTCTCAGGGCAACTTTGTGGAAATATTGTGAGGGGAGGGGATGGGATAGGGTGACTGTGACTGTTGTCACTTGCTAACTACTGTGGAATGCAGCTTTTGATACTCTTGGTTCAGCGGTTGGAAGGTTTATGCCCATAAGCCTTGTGGAAGCTTTTCCTGTATAGTGATTTCATCCACTATCATGTTAGGTCTACATTAACCATGCAAAAAGAATTCTGGGAGTGGTAGCCCCACGCTACCACTGCGCACAACCAGCAAAAATGTAGTACCACGTTGAGGCATCTTTTGCGTGGCTCATTACTTGGCTTGGAAATAAGTTCAAGAGGTGTTGGTTTCCATTTCAAGTGCTTAAATGAGGAAGGATGTAAGTTGGCAAGATTGATTCCTTGGAAACTGTGACTGTATACAGCAGCTGTGGCTCCTGATACTCCGAAATAATTCCCAGTGATAGCAGACTACAAATATTAAAGGTACATGCTGGTCAGGATAGTGAGTGAATATCCATTTGGCTTACAAAACTCACTTGCCGAAATGTTTAGATCATTCTGAACCAATGTAATATGGTCCATTGTGGGTTCCAGAAGTTATTGTAGAGTTTCCATACCATATGTAAATATTTGATTATGAGCCAGGAAAACAGTCTTTGCAGATCAACTAGTGACCAGATCAAACTCTCAAGCTTTTTAAAATACATGAAGCCCACCAAAGGAAAGCTACTGTGATAACAATCTTACTTTAGGCCTTTTAGTCACCATGAAGACAATATTTAGTTTTCTCATCTGGGAATATATTGCTGTTGTTTGTCTAATATCCACTTACATTTTATTAATAGGAGGGGATCTTGTAAATTGTGTATTCCCATGCATCTGATGCCTTGTCTTTCTAACTAGTAGAGGTTACAGGTTTGGAAGCTGCTGTTAAAGGAGCTTGGGTGAGTTCCTGCAGTGAATCTTGTGGAAGGTACACGCTGCTACCATTGTGCATTGATACTGAATGTCAGTCAAGTCAATTGTTTTGTCCAGAATGGTTTTTTGAGCTGCTTGGAGTGTTGTTGGAACTGCACCCTACCAAATAAGAGGAGAATGTGCCATCACACCCCTGACTTGTGTCTTGTAGGTGGTGGACGGGCATTGGGAGGCAGGATTTGAATTACTCTCAGCAGAATTCCTAGTGTTTGATCTGCTTTTGAAGCCTGATCTACTTATGTAAAGTATGATTTGCCTGGATAGCACGCAAAACAATACTTTTCACTGCATCTCGGTACATGTGACAATAATAAAGCAAATCAAATCAAATCACATTATTAATACTAGTTCAGTTAAGATTCCTTCTGTTTTATTCTCCTGTGGGATGTGGAATGTGGCTGTTGCAGGTGGCCAGCATTTATTGCCCACAGCTAGTTAGCATCTAGTCAATGCCAACCCCAGGATGTTGGTAGTGTAGGATTAAGTGATAATAATGCCATTGAATGTCAAGTAGAGATGGTTGTTTGAGATGGTCATTTATATAATGAATGTTTATATTTATGCATTTGTTGGACGTAGAAAAATGTTCCAGAACCCAGAGATGTGATGGCCTTTTTGCAGTGTCTACTGCACCCACAGACAAGGGAGAAGGCAAGGGAAAAGTCCTGGTCACACACTGTTCTGTTCACTGCTCAGCATTGTCTTGATGCAGCGAGTGCTAACTTCACTAACACTTCCAGATGTTTTCAGCTTCTCCCATCCATTCAATGCATTGAATTCTCTATGTTAAATCCCCCACTTAATGTATGCTGATTTTTTTTTTCCCTTGGTTCTGCCTGGTTGAGAGTTTGGTCTTAATGTCTTTGTAGCTGTTTGGCTGCTTTCACAAACTTGACTAATTACTTGGATATCTGATATACTGCACTTTTTAATTCAGGTCACTTTTGTAGCTCGGAATTAGTAGGAGCCCCAGTACTAATACCGTAGGGCATCCCGTTGTATATAATTTCCATTTTAAAAATTGAATGAGGTTGGTATTTTACAATCTGCTCTCCTGTTAAACTGTGTTGCTTGTCATCTACTAATTGTTTTCATGCAGATATCAATCAAGTTTGTTACTAATAGTTATTTCCCTTTTATTTGGTCTGTTCTGCTGTTGACATAAGGCTGATGCATTTATGGTTACCAGTTTGTTTTACTACCTTGTTGTAAATAAGAATCCAACCCAGCATTCAACTTGATTTGGTATCTCACCACCCCTTCAACCGAAACATACAGTCTGACCATGCCATAGCTATCTACACCCGCCAATGAAATGTGCAAATTGTTGTTTTCAGCAACTAATTTCCCCTCCTACAATCTTCCATGTAAAATGAGAGCGAGATAGAGAGAGCCATAAGAAGCTGGAGAGTACAAAAAATCTTGTCAGAAGATTCTGCGATCATAGCTGATATTATTACTGGGTAAGCCAGATCCCAGACTGAAACCTTGGTTTGATAGATCATGTTTCATTTTCTTCTGGTTTTAACAACCTGGTCATTTTCTGAAACATAAGCATTTTTGTATGCAATCACAGATGATGACGTTGCTGGCTAAGCCATAATTTATTGCCCATCTCTAATTGCCCAGAGGGCACTTAAGAGTTAACCACATTGCAGTGAGTCTGGAGTCACGTGTAGCCCAGACCAGGTAAGGATAGCAGTTTCCTTCCCTAAAGGATTTTAATGAACCAGATGGGTTTTTCAAACGGTCAACAGTGTTTTCATTGTCATCATTAAACTCTTAATTCCAGATTTTTATTGAATTCAAATTCTGCTATCTGAGCCTAGGTCCCCAGAGTATTACCTGGGTCTCTGGATTGACAGTCCAGCGATGATACCGTTAGGCTGTCACCTCCTAAAATATAATGGTAGAGGTTTTTTTTTAAACGATAGAACAAGAGCTTATTCACCAAAAGAAATGAAGACATTCTATTTATAACAGAATAAACCAACTATTTACTTATAACACAAATTTAAAGATTTTTAAATATACAATAAAAGTATAATCGTGTTAATCCCAAGACACTCCTCTATAAATTCCAACAAAAATCCCTTGTGAAGTACCGAAAAGCACCCCTTGTACAGAACTCACATCAGAGGAAATGTATTTTCCTAACACCTTGATAAGCATAATGTAAGTGTGAATTTAAAGCCTAGATTGAAAAGGCTGATAACTTCTTCCTGGACTTCCTTACACCCAAGCTTAAATGTACTCAGCTTCAAGTAACTTCTGCATTGTTTTATTCCAACACTTCTGGTTTGGAGCTATTACTAACTCCTTACTTAGAGCAATCTTGTTTTGTAATAGTCTGCCCTTCTTAGGAACACTGCTTTGTACAACTATCTCTGTGCAAGAACTTCATAGAACTGCAAAAATAAAGTAAAACATTTTTTAAAAGTCTCTCTAAGCTATTAGTGCCTCCCCTAATCTCAAAAAAAATCTATGCCTAGAAATTGCTAGCAGACCATAAAGCATAATTGTTCACCTTGCTAGGTCATACGCATCCTAAAATAAACAAAAACCCACTTGCGCTGTCTCAAACTGTTTTAAAAGAAATCACGATGGCTACAGAAATACTTGCAAGTTAATAACTTCAGACAGACTGAAACGCATGTTACTAACCCAAACCCAAAATAAATAATATTTTAAAAATAGATAAATTCCACAGTTTATATCACAAGACACAAGTACTAACAATCAAGCTTGAAGATGACAGAAAAATGTGGGGGGAACTAAACCTTAATTGGCTAGACTATATCTGCAGTTCATGCCAGCCTGGAGTCTGTTCTTCTTTAAACCCTAAAACACTGAGCAGGTCAGGCAGCATCATGGAAGCAACCAATTATTTCACAAAGGGTCCAAATCTTAAAGATTAACTTGTAGTCTTCACAGATGGTGCTGGATCTGCTCAGTGTTTCTAGCATTTTATGTTCTCATTTTAGATTTCCAAAATGAGCAGCACTTTTATACTTCTTTGGATCTTGTTTGCGCTCATTAATCTTTTGTTTCCTTTCTGCCTATGACAACAAGGAACAACGATGTGGTATTTTTCAAGTTGGATTGAGGCAGAAAGTAATGTCAGGTGCTGCTTTCAGCTCTGCCTTTAAGGAGGGATGTAGTGAACACAGTCATGGGAAGATTTCTTGCTTACCTTTGCAGTTCTGCTTAGATTAGATGTGTTCCTGCTTCCTTTGCAGATATGACTGGTGGGTGGAGCTGACGATTTTGTCATTCTCTCATATCTCTATCTCCATCTACCACATTTTTTGCAGTAACAAGAAGTTGCATTTAAGTAACTTCTTTTAAAGTGGTGAAACATCCCCTGGGACTTATCAAGTATATTAACAAACAAAATTTAGCACAAATGCACAAACGGAGATATTTAGTTAGAAGACGGCTAGGTTTTAATGACTATCTTAAATGAAGGAGAGATGGAAGGAAATTCCAGAGCTTGCAGCCTAGGTAGCTGAAGACAGTTGCCAATGGTGAAACGATTGAAAACAGGAAGATGCAACAACTGACATTGGAGGAGTGCAGAGATCTTGAAGGATTACAGGACTGGAGGAGGTTGCAGAGAAGGGGTGGATAAAGGATGTGAAAGTATGAGTTAGGAGTAAGAGCAGGCCATTTGGCTTGTTGAGCCTGCTACATCATTTAATAGGATTGCGGTGGATTGGTTTGTGTTTCGAATACCACTTTTCATCTACTCCTGATAACTCTTGGTTCCCTTACTTAACAGAAATCTATCTAACACCACATTAAAATTATTCAATGACCCTACCTCCACCACCTTCTGAGGCAGTGAGTTCTGAAGTCATACAAGTCATTTCCTTAAAAGGGCAATGTCTAATTTTAGAATATTAGCCCTTTAAAACTGATCCCTGGTTCTGGTCTCACCTACAAAAGGAAACAGCACATCCACATTTACCTTGTCAAGACTGTTCAGAATTTTATACTCAAATAAGTCTGCGAATTTTAAAAATGCTGGACTGGAAGCCAGTGCAATTCAGTGAGCACAAAGGGTGATGAGTGAATAACACTTGGTGAGTGTTAGGGTTTTGGCATCAGAGTTTTGGGTGAACTGAATCTTATCACTGATCATAAGGTGGTTACAAAAGGAGGCCATTTGATCTGTCATGTTGATGCCACCTTCTGGAACAGTAACTTGCCTCTTTCCACTCTGTAGAGTATGTCTGCTCATTGCTCTTGTGCAGTCTTAAGTCACTGTTTTCTGACTATATACTGTAGCGTAGAGTGTTTAGTAACTGAATCACTGTTCTTTTTGGTATCTTTTCTATCCTGTGACAGCTGAATTTCATTCTTAGTTTGTGCAGTTTAAGAGCCTTGTCAAATAGTAAATACGTATCATTTGAAGGAAATTCTCAATGGTTTATTCATTGTGTATGCATTGAAACAAACTCCATTTCAGAAATTGCTGTGCTGAAAATTGCCCGTTCCCTGAAGTCTTTAAGAAGGAATTAACATGCATTTGGATGCAAAGGCTAGAAGGAGATGGGATATTTCGATTCCTAGATTGGTGTTAAAGTTGTCACATGCTGTACACTGGGTACAATTCCTTGCTCATTTGCTAAATTTGATTTCTAATTTAATGCAACATGTTCACAAAATGAAGTTGAAACCACATTTAGTGTGAAATTACAGCTAATGTTCTTCTGTCAAGTCCTGAGGAAATAAAACAAATCAGAGCTTGGGATAACAAGGTGTAGGGCTGGATGAACACAGCAGTTTTCTGAAGAAGTGTCTAGGCCGGAAACGTCAGCTTTCCTGCTCCTCTGATGTTGTTTGGCCTGCTGTGTTCATCCAGTTCTACACCTTGTTATCTCAGATTCTCCAGCATCTGCAGTTCCTACTAAATCAGAGCTTGGTACCTGGTGTCCCACATTTGGTCATGAGAACATGTGAAACCTCCTTCTTTGTGGAGAGATTGTTTTGTAAATACAGTTTTAGAAGTGGAAAACGCAAATAATTTCCCTCAATGTCAAACTTCTATTTTTTTAGCAGTTTCTTTCAAGAATTTGTTTTTAGAAAAACTAATGATTGGTGGAGAGGTAAAGTCCTATGGTTCAACTTGCACCAATTCTCGATTCTCCCTCACCCTTGTGCTCGTTAAACTATACTGATTTCCAATTAAGAAATGTCATAATTTTTAAAATTCGTGTCCTTGTCAAACCATTCCATGCTCCCCGCCCCCCCCCCCCCCCCCTCCCTGTAATCTCCTCCAGCTCCACAGCCCTCTAAGGTCTCTGCCCTTCTCTAATTCTGGCCTTTTGTGCAAGCATGATTTTAGTTGCTTTGCCATTGTTGACTATGCCTAGGCCTGAAGCTCTGGAATATCTCCCTAAACCTCTCCAACCTGTGACCTTACTTTTTACATTTAAGACATCCCTTAAATTCAACCCCTTTGATCAACCAACCTGTTCAGACATGTTATGCCCCACTCTGGAGCAGGCAGGGGTTATGGACTAAAGGTAGGAAGACTACCATTGTGCCACAAGAACCCTCCATACTTTATTTTATAATGCCTTTGACAAGTGTCTTGGGGCGTCATTCCAAGAAAGAGGCTATGTAAATGTAGTATAAATGACTGTTGTTGCATGGACAAAAAAAACAGGTACCTGTTTGTCATTTTTAACTTGTTTCAATGAATCTTTTTGCCTTCTTTCTTTGTGATTAAAAAAAACTCATTTGGGATTGGCATCCCATATTGGTCTTTATCTGCTGTCGCAGAATTATTTCTAAAGAAACAAAGTGAAATATTTTACCAGTTTACAATTACAGCCTTGTTTTAGATTTAATGGAGGATGATAGCAGACAGATACAAATGAAGGTGCCTGTGATTATTAGCAGTTTCAGCATTGAGGCTAAAAATAATCACATGACTAAGTCACATGAAATAGTGCCCAAATCAGCTGTACCAAATGTAAGAGCTGAGTTCCAATTTACTGGAAAATGCGCTCCTATAAAGTGATAAACCAGTTTTTTTTTCCCTCTTTGGAGAAGGGCAGGTATGCTTCCAAGCATTTATAAAAGAATAAATTGTCAACATTTTCAATCCCCACCTCTGTATATCCTTGTCCTCTTTTGTGCTTCCCTCCCCCCTTTGCTTCCCATAGTCTAGCTCTGGTCTCGTTCCTCCATGTTGTGTTAAGTCTTGATCGCCTCCCGCTCCTCTTTGCCAGTAACATGGTTCTAGTCCTGCTCTCTGTTGCTGACCTCAGCCAATAGTTCAGGGGCTATAGTAAAAGATTGCACAGGGTTATAGAGTGAGCACTCCTTAACAAGCTCCATTTTGTCATGTGTGCACAGAATGAGTCCAATGGACCACTGGAGCTCCACTACCCGAGTAAAGCAGAATTTCCATTTACAGAATGTGAGTTTTTTTCTATTATCGCCATTTGTCATCGTCACTGCTTTCTAAACCACAGCTTTGAGTATTGCTGATAAACAGTGCATGCCTTAACCACTTCATTATTTGTGTCAGCTAAGTCGCAAATAATTGCAAATTGATCTTGCTTTATTGTGGAACTGAATGGCTGCTGATACAGTGCAAGTTAGTGTAAATGTGTTTTTTTTAGGTGTTAGAAATGGTATCAGTACTAGTCATTTGTCCTTGTGTCCTCTCGCTGGGCTGTCACAGAGTATCTTGCTGTTGTGTAGATCTAATATATTGATGGGGGTGGACAAGAGACTTTCAAGTATGACTGACCATATTTGAAAGGTGTGCACTGAATGCAGATTGGCATGTTTGCTAAGTGTGCCTTCAGAGTCATATTACATGCTTTACTCTTTGCCGTTTCATAGCTGCCCATTTCAGTGATTGTG
This sequence comes from Rhincodon typus, assembly GCF_021869965.1. Taxonomy (NCBI): domain Eukaryota; kingdom Metazoa; phylum Chordata; class Chondrichthyes; order Orectolobiformes; family Rhincodontidae; genus Rhincodon; species Rhincodon typus. Next base: position 16,519,551 of record NC_063369.1, read on the forward strand.
TTGAACAGGCAGCAGAAACTCTAAACTGAACGTTTTGCCTGAATTTCCAAAGGTTTATTGAAAGAGCGACATGCCTGAAACTATCGAATCACTGGTCTGCAGCCAGCAGGAAGTTGTTTTTATTGTGTTCTTGCTTTCGTTGAGTAACCAGCTGGAAGCAGCGTGTATCAGTATCAGTGCTGCTGTGGGCTGCTGCTGTTTAATGTGTATAATAGGAAGGTGTGCGGTTTGCTGCAGACTGCTCAGCCAGCCGGTGCATTAGTTGCCTTGCTGAGTGAAGCCAGGATGTTGTTCGAGTCTCGCTGGTAAAATTAACTCCCTTTCTCTCTGCCGTCTAACTGCTGATGCCAAGAGCCAAAGAAAGAAGAATCCTACGGATCTATGTTTTAAAATCATGAATCAGTGTTCAGAGGTGACCTGTCAACAATCTACTGATCATAAAGGTTCGAAGATGTCCTCTGCCTTGCAAAAACTTGAGAACTTGGCCATAAGAATATTTAACAGGAGTACAAGGGGCTCTCCACAGGACTTTGAGACAGGTTCAGAAAGTGATAGCCGACAGGAGTCGGAGTACTGTTTAGCCTGGAACTTGCACAGTAAGTGTCTATTTATGTGTTAAAAGGCTTCCTTTTTTAGATCAATTTAATGCTTGACTGAATTCCCCTGCTACTGTTAATTAAATGCTCAATGTGGTATCATTTCTTAATTGCAGTGTACCTGAATATTTGCTCATAGCTGAAGGGCTTTGAGCTGTAATGAAGTGTCTGAATTAAGAGCACTGTGAAAAGCCATTTGCTTGATCTGCTGTGCAGTACTTTGATTGAAAACCCACAGGCAACGTTGTACTTTAGGACCAAGTGCAGGTGCTACAGCTCCTTGTGCAGTGGACCCAATCAGCTCATCACCCACCTTATTCTCACTTGAATGTTTATCAGGACTAAATAGCTCACTCTAATGCTGGGTTTTATGTGTCAGTGTTACCACCAAGACAGCTGGGTCGAATTCAGAACAGCAGTTGGTTTCCCAGTTTGTTCAAGTGCTTCCTGTGAGTTCGAGAACACACTGTAATTTGTTGCTTCAGTTTCTCTTGGAAAAAGTAGGGGGCTGAGCTAGTGCATGCTGGCCTGTCATCCATGGGACTTGAATTTGGATCCAGCTGCCAGTAATGAAGTCAAACTCTCCGTACTTGTCTTGTTAGTCACTGGGATCCCAACATAAAATGCCCCTGGCCAGTTTCTACTTGGTTTGCAATGTGTTTCGACCCAGAACACTTCTACTGCAATAGGTTTCATTCCCCTGAGTTTGGAGTAAAAGAGTGGAAGATTCATTTTGTATGAATATTCCTGACCTTGGGAGTGTCTGCTCCATTCAGTGCTTGTATTGAAAATTGCACTATCATAAAGCATTGAAGGAGGCCATTTGGTCTGTTGCACCTGTGCTGCCTCTCTGAAAAGCTATCCAAATAGTTCCATTCCCCTTCTGATTTCCTAGAGTTCTGCAGACATTTCCATTTCAAATGTGTATTCTATTCAGTTTTTGTGAGTCCCGATTAAATCTGCTTCCACCACCGTTTTAGGCAGTGCATTCCAGATTATAACTTGGTTCTTTAAGACAGCTAACTAAACAAAATCTCTTCCTATCCCCACTGGTTCTACTACCAATTATCTTAAATCTGTGCCCTTTGGTTACCAACAACCACTCAAGAGAAAACTGTTTCTGTTCATTAACTCTATTAAAGCCCTTTATTTTAACAGCTTTATCAACTTATCCTGCCATCTACGAACATTTATGCATGGGAACCGTCAGCTCTCATTGTTCCTTGGCCCCGTGTAAAATTACCCCATTTTGTAAATTCCTGTCCCCCTTCATCCCAATATGACATGACTTCACACTTCTCTTTAGTTTTGTGTTTGCCTATTTTATTAGCTTATTCACTTTCATCCAAGTTTTGTGCCACCTTCAGTCTTTAAAATTGCACCATGTAGACCCAAGGCCAGGTCATTAATTTGTGTAATAAGGAACAACTTCCCTTGATACCAGCTCCTTTGGGAGTGCCATTGTCCACTTCCTTCCAGTTTGAAAAACAAAAGTTCAAAGTTACTCCATCTGCTTTCAAATTTGTATCCAATCTGTTGTTCGCCCTTTAACATCATAGACTTCAATTTTGCAAACAGGTCTACTAATACAGCATCTTATTAATTGTCTTTTGGTAGAATGTACTACATTCATTGTTCTTTTCTGTTTTTACTCGCAAAAACTCATAGAAAATTGTTACATTTGTCAGCAGTAATATCTGTCACCTTGATGTGCAAAATTCACAGACACAGAAAAAGTCAGAACTTCTTTTGGCCCTCCTTGTGGCTTCCAGTAGGTAAAGTCACCAAGGAAATATTATCCTCGTGAAGAAGATTCAGTATTTATCGATTAGTTACTCCAGACTTAGATGATGGTTAGAACCTTGGTAAACCTTGTGGCGTGCTGGAACCAGTCTGGCCTCTGTATTGCAAAAAATGATAGAAAGGCTGTAGATGGTGCAAAAAAATGATACTAAGAACCGAGGGAGCAATGGTCATTCAAAACCAAATATGCTGGGGCTCCTTCTTTAGAACAGAATATTTCTGAAGCAGTAAATACTGTAGAGTAGATTTAGAAAAGATTCTGTCTGTGTGGCAAACCAAAATTATAGACCGTAAATATGATGGTCACTGATAAAGCTAATAAAAAAATCAAGAATACTTTTATCCAGGGATTGATAAGAATGTGAACTTGCTACAGTTCGGCATAAATGTATAAACAGGGAATCTCAATAAGCACTTGAGGGAAATTGGATGCGCGGATAGGATGACATAAAGTAAGGTGGGAGAATGCTTGTGGGGAATAAGAGTGCAGGCATAGAACATTTGAACCGAATGGTCTGCTTCTGTGCTGTAGCATTCAATATAATTCATTCAGTGTGATATATTTAGTTAAATCCTGAATCGTGCTGGCTTCAGTTCTGTTCAGCTTCAATTTGATCTTTAAAATAATACCCTTGTCTCACTCTTCTCTAGCTCTATCTGTTTGAAAACTCTAGAAATAATATTAAATGTGAAACTAAAAGATGTCAAATTCAGAAGATGGAAGGCGCTCCCTTAATGTCCGTTGGTTTGAAATGTCAGAGATCTGGCTTTTTATTCCCACTGAATGTATTCTTTTACCTGCCGTTAAGATTGTCCCCGCATCGAGTAGTTGACTATTACCAGATAATGAATATGAATCTGACCATTTGTTGACATGATCTACACGGCATCATTCTTCAACAAAGCTACTGTGCATGCTTAAGGTATCTTCCATTTGGAAAACACTATAGTATGTTTTACTTCAATGCAAGGTCAGGGTGGGCTGACGTACTTGTGGCTTCATTGCCTTGTCAGGAGCTGAACAGTGGCGCACGAGCACACTGCTGTCTTTTGCTGCGGAGGACATACAGGCCTGGTTCACAAGGAGTGTTTCCAGTCCCTCTGGAGATTTCAAAGAGGATTGTTTACTTGTTACACTAGCTGTGGAAATAAGTAGAGTGGAAGTGAATTCTAGGGCGGCTGAAACTGTGAAGAGAATTGTTAACTATTTTAGTGTTTTACAGTGCTCTGTCAAAATTTAATGACAAAAAGATTCTGGACTCTTATCGACAAGTTGAGATTTTATGCTATGATGTTGTAAAGCTTTTTTTTGACCGATTCAAAGTGCTGAGGTGGGGTAGTAAATCACTTTGGCGGAACACTGACAATACCATGTTTAGTGAAGCTACCTGTTGAACTTGCCATTGATCTTTCTGGGGGGGAAGAAATAGAATGCCCTGATTCTGGTGCACAGCCAACCCAAAGTAACTTACCAGTGCATGTTCCAAGCCATGGAGAAAATGATACAATGATGTCCATAAACAGCACAGACTTCCCTGATGGTTCTGTGGGTTTGACCAACACAGAGCTAAACCACTAAATTGAGAAGCCACTAACTTGCATTATTGCTCCATACTACCTTCGCTGATCGCAGCTGGGCAACACCAGGGGCCACTACCTTTCTGACATTGCTGTGGATTGGTGGAAAATCAGCCACTCTTAATTGCTATCCTCTGACCATTGATGAAAATTTGTGTTTGTTGATGCACATTAAAGAAGGAAATGGTCTTGCCAGCTTTAATGTTTTTATGACTCCCTGCTCTTTCTATTTATTGTGCTTTCTGTACTAATGGAAAATGTATGGACAGCACATATAAAGCTATAACACTGACTTAGACAAGGTTAGCTATCCTCCCAGGCTGTTTGATGGATCATAGGAGCATTGTGATTCTGGTTCCATTTTCTCCTGGATTATTAAATCCATCTAAATACTTATGAGAGGCCATGGATCAGTACATGGACACAACTATTGAAGAAATAGTAGAGACACTATTAAATATATTCAATAATTGGTTAGATTAAAAAGCTGTGTTAGCTAAGACTATTTCTAAAATTAAGATGGGAGACATATCCTCGGTCTGTAGACCAATCACTTTAACATTGGTGTTATGAAAACCAATACAATCCCAAACAGAGAAATATTCAGAAACTAAAACTGTAATAACAAATAATCGATGTGTCAAGTGGAGGGAATTTCAATCGCGGCATTCAGGAGGGAATTGAATTATTATCAGAAAAGGAAAAATGTGCAGAGAGATTTAATAAACGACAGGACATTAGGTAGTTCAGAGGAACAGAGGGATCTTGGAGTAATTATTCACAGATCCCTGTAGTCAGCAGAGCATGTAAATAAGATAGGGGATAAGAGGTTCAGCAGGATGTTGCCTGGGATGAAGCAATTGTGCCAAAAGGAGAGACTGGATAGGCTTGGATTGTTTTCTTTAGAGCAGAGAGGTCTGAGGGGGGCCATGATTGAGGTGTATAAGATTATAAGGGATATGGGCAGAGTGAGTAGGGAGCAGCTTTTCTCCTTGGTTGAGGGGTTAATCAGAAGGGGATATAGTTTGATTTGATTTATTATTGTTACATTTTTCGCATTACGGTGAAAAGTATTGTTTTCTGTGCTGTACAGGCAAAGATTTGTGTGCTGTATAGTTTTAATGTGAGGGGATTTAATAAAAAACTTTCCCACTCAGAGGATGGTGGGAATCTGGAATGCACTGTATGGGAATGTGGTGGAGGCCGGAAACCTTGCAACGTTTAAAAAACATTTGGTTAAGCACTTGAACTATCATAACATTTAAGGATATGGGACAAGAGCAGGAAGTTGGGATTAGTGTGTCTTTAGTGGTAGTTATTGTTAGTGTAGGCTCAATGGGCTGAAGGGTTTTTCTGCACTATGTGACTCTATGACTGAATGGGGAGAAAGCCATTGTCCTTCAGAGAGTCAGTACAGAAAGAATGGGCAAAGTAGCGTCCTTCTGTGCTGTGATTCATTGTCTAATATAATATAAGAGCATGTCAATGCTCACAGTTGTGGTCCACATGTGAATGTGTTAGAATCCCTATGGAGATCAACAAACGAAAGGAACCAAATTTACCAAACATTACCAATGGGGGTATAAAAGTTGACAAGATTTTGCACTAACATAACATTTACACTAACAATCAAATGCACCTCTGTGGTTAGCGCCATTGCCTCACAGAGCTAGGGACCCAAGTTCCCTGGGATGCTCTTCAGAGGACCATTGTAGACTCGATGGGCCGACTGGCTTCAATAAAGCTTGAATTAACAGGCAAATCACCGTCAATATAAGTTGTAAATTATGCTTTAAATAATAGATATAACAAAAGAAAGTTCTCATGATGTACTAGGCAGTCCATTCTGTGTATATGGCATGGATTTCAGACACAAATACCTTCAAACCTCCGATCTTCAGGTGCTACTGCAGTGCCTTTTCCTTGAAAGATTGAACCATCAATTCTCATCCAATTTCCCTTTAGCCCAGCTTCACCTGACGCGCTCCTCCAGAATCTTCTCAGCTTTGCCTGATGGTGAGGAATCTTCTCAACTTTGCCTGATGGTGTTATTTTTATCTGAAATCAAAGGTGGCCCTGTGCACTAAATTTCCAGTTCTGGGCATCAATATCTTCAAAATAATTGAGACAGCAGCAAACTTTTTTTACAGCACCTCTTATGTAATAAAACATCTAAAGACACTGCACTAGTGTTATCAAACAAAGCTTGACACTGAGGCACTATGCAAGATGACCAAAAGCTTGGGCTAAGAAAGGAAGTTTTAAGGGGTATCTTAAAGGGACAAAAAAGACAAAGAGTTAAAGAATGAATTCAAGATCTTAGGACCCCTTAGTGATGGAATGCTTAAAAGTCAGGGATGCTCAAGGAACCAGAGTTAAAGGAATGCAGACCTCTGAAGATTGGAGAGTTGGAGGAGATTACAGCTCTTAGGATGAGGTGAGATTATGGAGGGATTTGAAAGCAAGACTATTTAACCGGGTGCCAATAAAGGTTAACGCATTGAAGAGCTCCCTAGCAGGGAAGAAGATAGACCGTAGGAAGCTGCCAGGCATGCATAAGAACACTCAAATCTAGAAGTAGCAAATGCATGGATGAGTTTCACCAGAAGGTGAGGTAAAGTAAGGGCCAAATCAGATAATGTTGCAGAGGTGGAAGGAGACCATTTTTCTGTTGGTGCAATTCTGTCTTTGGAAATTCATCTGGGTTCAAATAAAACAACAGGGCTATATTTAAATTATAATTCACTTATAATGTGCTTGGAGTCACTGCTGAGAGAAGTGATGAGTCACTACAATCAGTGCAAATTCTTTTTTAATCCAACTGAGTGGATTTTGCCCATTGTGCAATAAATGGCTGTCTCAGCAAATAACTCCTCATTTTAACAACAATGGAGTGCAAGTCTTTGTGAACTCTGTAATGGAAAGTTGTGCAGATGTTTCAGGTTGGGGAGTGTAGCTACTAAACATGCAAAGGAAGCAGCAAATATTGGAAGATGGTGAGTTCATTTGGATTTTAAAAAAATTAGTTGCAGGATGAGGGCTTTGCTGGCTAGGCCAGCATTCATTGCCCATCTCTGATCATCTTGAGAACAGTTGATTGTCAAGCACATTGCTGTGGGTCTGGAGTCACATGTAGGCCAGACCAGGTAAGGATGGCAGTTTCCTTCCCTAAAGGACATTAGTGAACCAGATGGGTTTTTCCTGACAATCAGCAATGGTCATCATTAGACTTTTCATTACAGTTTTTTTTATTGAATTCATATTCCACCATCTGTCATGGCAGGATATGAACCCGGATCCCCAAAATATTACCTGCATCTCCAGATTAATAGTCTAGCAATAATACCACGAGGCCATCGCCTCCCCCTAACAACTGAATACCATTCCCGAAACAACACCTGGATTACATTGAATAAATAGTTCCATGATTGTATTGCATTAAGTAGCTCCTCCAGCAGACTAGTAGTTAAAAATGACACATTTGGCCTAGCTGAGGTGATATCTGTGCTATGTGTACATGTACTGTAATGTGCATGAACAGTATGTTCACAACAATTTTATTTAGCATGGGAGATGTTAATATGCGAAACCATTTTAATTCTTCTTTGGATATGAGCAACTTTGATGAAGTAACACTTCTTATCCCGAAAGCATTATAGAGCTAGCCATGTTGTGCAAGACTGGAGTCATTTGTGGGGCAAGAGCAGGAAAAGGCAGGAAGCTTCTTCTCTGGAAGGCATCAGTGGGGTTAATAATTGCCCACCAGCTCTTGTAGTACTTTCCTGGAGCAAGATTTAATGAATTCAGTTTAACAATATACATTTCACTGGAGGTTTTAACTCGTATCTGTACCTAGTTTTGCCATGTGTATGTGTGAGTGAGATGTAGTTTTCTTGGTAACCGCCAGGGTAGGAAAAATAAACTGACCTTTTCCCTTTTAAATATAAAAGGCTTGCTACTGTATGATTTATAACCAACACCCTCACTCCAAGGGCAGGAAACACACATCCACATTCAAATGAGATGACAAGGTGTAGAGCTGGATGAACACATCAGGCCAAGCAGCATCAGAGGAGCAGGAAGGCTGACGTTTTGGGCCTAGACCCTTCTTCAGAAATGGGGGAGGGGAAGGGGGTTCTGAAATAAATAGAGAGAGAGGGGGAGGCGGATAGAAGATGGACAGAGGAGAAGATAGGTGGAGAGGAGACAGACAGGTCAAAGAGGCAGGGATGGAGCCAGTAAAGGTGAGTGTAGGTGGGGCGTTAGGTCAGTCCAGGGAGGACGGACAGGTCAAGGGGGCGGGATGAGGTTAGTAGGTAGGAGATGGGGGTGCGGCTTGAGGTGGGAGGAGGGGATAGGTGGGACGAAGGACAGGTTAGGGAGGCGGGGACAAGCTGGGCTGGTTTTGGGATGCGGTAGTGGGAGGGGAGATTTTGAAGCTTGTGAAGTCCACATTGATACCATTGGGCTGCAGGGTTCCCAAGCGGAATATGAGGTGCTGTTCCTGCAACCTTTGGGTGGCATCGTTGTGGATCTGCAGGAGGCCCAGGATGGACATGTCGTCTGAGGAATGGGAGGGGGAGTTGAAATGGTTTGCAACTGGGAGGTGCAGTTGTTTAGTGCGAACCAAGCGTAGGTGTTCTGCAAAGCGGTTCCCAAGCCTCCGCTTGGTTTCCCCGATGTAAAGGAGGCCACAACGGGAACAGCGGATACAGTATACCACATTAGCAGATGTGTAGGTGAACATCTGCTTGATGTGGAAAGTCTTCTTGGGGCCTGGGATGGGGGTGAGGGAGGAGGTGTAGGGGCAGGTGTAGCACTTCCTGCGGTTGCAGGGAAAAGTGCCGGGTGTGGTGGGGCTGGAGGGGAGTGTGGAGCAGACAAGGGAGTCCCGGAGAGAGTGGTCCCTCCAGAAAGCAGATAAGGGTGGGGAGGGAAAAATGTCTTTGGTGGTGGGGTCGGATTGCAGATGGCGGAAGTGTCGGAGGATGATGCGTTGGATCTGGAGATTGGTGAGGTGGTATTTGAGGATGAGGGGGATTCTGTTTTGGTTGTTATTGCGGGGAGGGGGTGTGAGGGATGAGTTGCAGGAAATGCGGGAGACACGGTCGAGGGCGTTCTCGATCACTGAGAGGGGGGACGTTGCGGTCCTTGAAAAACGAAGACATCTGAGATGTACAGGAGTGGAATGCCTCATCCTGATTGAATCTGTTATAAGGGAATTGAGTGATTTTTCCCTTGGTTATCTTCATTTCTGTTATAATAAAATTATGTTTTATTATTAAAACAAAGACTGAAAGATTGAGTGGTTGTGTTTTAGTGACAGATTACTTACTTCAGTCACAAAAAAAGTTATGCTCTATTCCACCATGATCCTGTGTTGGGGATTTGACTTGTCTGGTACTAACATTAGCTGGGTATTCCCTCATAACAGTGAGGGCAACCAGGTTATAAGAGCATTTGTGAATATCTGGGGCCCAAGAACTGATGCTTGTTCTATGCCACATGCCAGCACCCTCAATTCCAGAACAATCCATTTATTCCAACTCTGTTTCCTGTCTACTAATCAATCCATGCCAGTTTACTACCACCAATCTTATGTGCTTTGACCTTGCATACTAAGCTCTTATCTGGGACTTTACTAAAGGTTTTCTGAAAATCCAAGTACATGACATCCATTGATTTTTCCCTCATCTATTCTGCTTGTTATATCTTCAAAAATCTCCATTAGGTTTTTCAATATGGTTTTCCTTTCATAAATCCATGCTGACATTGTGTTTTAAGTGTCATGTTATTAGATCTTTTGTAAAGACTCCAGCTTTTTCCGTACTACTGTGTTAGGCTAACCATTCTGTAATTCCAAGTTTTATGACTCCCTCTTGTTTTTAAACAGTGAGGTTACATTGCCACCCTGTAATCTGCTGTTTCAGAATCTACAGAGTCTTGGTAGATGACAACCAATGCATCCACTATTTCCATAGCTACTTCCTTTTTTTACACTAGGATGCAGACAATCAGGCCCTGGGGATTTATCAGCTCTCAGTTCCAAGTCAGCCTGGTTCCAAAATCAAAAAAGAAAATTTATTACAAATAAAAAGTACTTCAACAAATGCACATTGACAATAAAAGATTCAGACTGTGCAACGATAGGTGTGAATTTCAACTGCCAAACTTAACATGAGGCAGATCTGATTAAAAAACTATGATCAGCACCCCATAACACTGTTGATGACACCTTCCATCACTTTACTGATGATCGAGAGTAAACTGATAGGGCAGTAATTGGATGAGTTGAATTTGTCCTGTTTATTGTGTACAGGACATAGCTGGGTAATTTTCCACATTGCCAGGTAATGCCAGTGTTGTAACTGTACTGGAACAGCTTAGCTCATGGAGCAGTAAGTTCTGGAGCACAAGTCTTTAGTGCTATTGCTGGAATGTAGTCAGGGTGCATGACCTTTGTTGTATCCAGTGTTTCCAACTAATTCTTCATATCACATGAAGTGAATCGGACTAGCTGAATACTGGCATCTCTGATGCTAGGGACCACTAGAGGAGGCCAAGATTTTTCTTTCACTTGGTACTTCAGGCTGAGGGGCTGCAAATACTTCAGCCTTCTCTTTTGCGTTGATGTGCTGTGCTCTTCCATCATTGAGGATGGGGATATTTATGGAGCCACCGCCTTCAGTGAGTTGTTTAATTTTCCACCACCATTCACAATTTGATGTAGCAGGACTGCAGAGCCTAGATCTGACCTGTTTGTTGTGGGATTGCTTAGCTCTGTTGACCACTTGCTGTTTATGCCAGTCGGCATGCAACTAGTCCTGTCTTGTAGCTTCACTGGGTTATCACCTCATTTTTAGGAATGCCTGGTACTGCTACTGGCATGCCCCCCTGCACTTTCCTTTGAACCAGGCTTGATGGTACTGGTTGAGTGGGAGATATTCTGGACCATTAGGTTACAGATTGTGCTGGATTACAATTCTGTTGCTGTTGAAGGCCCACAGTGCCTCATGGATGTCCATTTTGATCTAGATCTGTTCAAATTCTGTCCCATTTAGCATGGTGATAGTGCCACACAACATAATGGAGGGTATTCTCAATGATTGTGATGCACATCAAAAATGGGAAAGGAGCCTATATCCCAAGTGAGTGATGATGTGCAGCAATCAGCGATGTAGAGGCTGCTATGATTGAAAACAGCTGGTAGGACTGACCACATCATGATTAGGAAAGGGTGGAGCCCAAAATAGACCTTAGGAAGATGGAATTTGAGGAGGTGAGGAGGAAACTAAGAAAGCAAAACAGTGACTCGTTGGAAAGGAGGTGTGCACATGATAGAATGCATTGCTGACATTACCCAGCCCCTATATTCCATTCCCACTGGGAAAGAAGCAAGTGCAACGGAAGAAAAAGGAACCATTGTCAGCCGAAGGTGAAATTTATGTGGAAGACACGGCAAACAAGGAGTAACAGTAAGTTTACAGATGGTTTAAAGGATTGACATAATACAGGAAAGTATGGTTGGTGAAGGGGCTGATGTAAAATTGAATTCATTAAATTTGCATGATGACAGGAACCATAATCTGAGAGGCTTTAGAAGTGCATGCAGCAACCAGACAGTTGAGATAACAGTTGGGTTCTTTAAGGATATCAAGGTTGAGATTTCAAACGAATATTGTTACTTTTTACACTGATTTTGTGGAGTTGAACTGTTTCTTTTTATGGGATGTTACTAACAATTGATCCCAGTGAACCCAATAACTGAGTCAAGGAAGCTGCCAGGTGATTTGAGGCAACTCAGAGCGTACTCCCCAAGACCAAAGCAAAGTAGATATGGCCAATAGCGCAGCAACATTTCTAGGTGAGAATGAGAAAATGTTAAGTCAGAGGGAATATTAATGTACAAGCAGATGTTAAAAAAGGAAGGAACTTTTGACCATGAAGCTTATGGCTGATATGACTATGTGTGAACACTGTAAATTGAAACCAAATTAACAGGTCTGAATTAGTGATGTACACTATTTTTGACAAATTCACTCAAATAGCAGCACCAACACTTGACATTAGTTCATTTATATCATACAAGTGTGCCTATTTGAATTTATCAAGAAAAGAGAACTGCAGCTAATAACTAATCATTTTGTAAAGGTGCACAAGCCATCGGTAGCAACCTATGGAAAGCAATTAGAATTTTGTGTGGCATTTCTTTGAGTCCTTGTCAAAATGTACTGTATTGTACTTTGTCTGCATTTGACTTTGGAATTTCCATACTTGGAGTAATCTGTCCAATTTGCATTGTCTCTCATGTGAAAGATATTATGGTTTGGAAAATAGATGCAGTAGAGCATGAGCAGAATAATATGAAATATTACATTCTGAGAACCCACTACAAAAGGAAGAATTTTTTCCTTTGTGGAACTTATACTTAAAATCAATATGATTCGAGGTTTTTTAGAAATGTTGAAGGGGTGGATATTGTCCAGTGAGACCCATTCTAATGCCCTCTTTAGCAAATCTTTGGAGAGGAGTGATACTTGGAGGGAAGACTGTCAAACGTAATAATTTATAAATTAGAAGGTAAAGATCAGAGCTTTAGCAACATCTGAGAGAGGCAATATTGAAACACCCAGAAGAGATCTGTAGACTAGCAAGAGGGAAATGAAGACACTTGAAATTGAGTTCTTTGCCTAAGCTACTTGGAGGGCATGGGAAATGCGTAATATGGATGATATATATTTTGATTTCACTTTTTAATGCATTGTTAGCTGCGATAGGGTTAGGCCAATAGTTCCACATGGCTGATAAATACAGAATGTTGTTTGCTTCTCATGTGCCTTGAAACTGGCTGAGTCAGGTGAACCAACCTGATGAGGCAAGGAAGGGGGTAAATTGATTTGCCTCAGGATTCGCCTTTTAGGTATTTCCTAGGACTCCACCGGACGATAGAGCAGTGCTCCAAAAGCTTGTCTTTTTAAAAAGACCTGTTGACTATCAACTGGTGTCATGTGACTTCTGACTTTGTCCACCCCAGTGCAACACTGGCACCACCACGTCATAGGTATATCCTGGTCATAATTTCTACTAGTCACTCTATTGCACCAGGGACATTCTGGTACTGGAGCGAATACAATGCTGACAGTTAAATTGATCCTTGGAAAGGCACAGAACTTATTAAAGAAGGCCTCAATAAGGTGCTTACATAGATATGTTTGTTTGATATTTTTGCAACAAGGTGACATAAAACTTAAGCCAGTAAAAAGGGTCAACAGATGGAACAAATTTGCACAGGCAGTGATGAATACCATTGTAGTAAAGTCCCTTATAACAAACTCCTTTAATAGCAGGTAATGTCAACAGTTTTAAGTGGACCTTGATAGATACTTGGCTGAGAAAGGGATAGGAGAAATACAGCTTTGTATGGTACTTTTTTGAACTTGGGAAGTGGCCTGATAGACTGCAATGATCTACTCCTGTATAGCTCTACAGATACAAAGAAGTTACAGCATAGGAGGGCATTCAGCCCATTATGCCTTTGTAAGTGCTAGCTTAGTGGAGTTATTGAATCAAATCTCAAATCTTTGTATACTTTTTACTCACCCTCTTGATTCTCATCCAATTCCATTTTAGTATATACCTCAATAGCTACTTGTAGTAAAACACAATTTTCTCATTCTAGTAACTTTCCATGTAGGAAAAAACATTTTTCATTATTTGTTCCATTCCTTTAATGATAATTCTGAGTCCGTACCCTATGCTGTCAGTCAAATTTATTTAAAAATGATGTATGAAGCACGTTTAGACATTTTGTTATGTCAAAAGGTGCTAAATAAATGTGTCAATAAAATAAACCAAAGAACTGTGGATACTAGAAATCTGAAACAAAAACAGGAATTGCTGGAGAAACTCCGATCTATCAGCATCTGTGGAGAAAAAGCAGAGTTAACATTTGGAATTCAGTGGCCCTTCTGCAGAACCCAGGAGTTCAAATAAGGGTCATTAAACTTGAAATGTTAACTCTGCTTTCTTCCCATAGATGCTGCCAGACCTGTTGAGTTTCTCCAGCAATTTCCATTTTTTGTTCTAAATAAATGTGTTAGACCTGTCAACAAGTAAAGATAATCTTGCAGTATTTAATTTAAAATCCCTCAGTTTTGAAGCCCCCTTAAATTTTTCCCAAAACCGGAAAATGTCTTAATACTTTTGAGTCTTAAACCTTTAATCCTGAGTTAATCCTGTCTTCTTTTTCCTTTGCTCAGTTACCTCTTGTAGAGGTATTATATTTGTCTTTCTCATCATTGTTTTGACTTTTCCAAAAATGTTTCAGTTCACGTTTTTCTAACTTGAACTGTACTTGGCCTTACTGCAGGCTTGCCTACACCCTATTGAAGTCTCTTGCATTCTTCCTCACCGTTTCTCATGCTCCCAAATTTGTTGTCCAAAAGCTCCAATACCGTTCCTGTTGAACCTATGTCAAATTACTTCAATAAGTGATAATTCCTACTTTATGTAATATTAGCAGAAACTGTGTGTGAGCGTGCACAGTATGTTACTTTTTAATTCAAGCAATGTTAATTTTTGGCAGGTTTTTGACTTAAATCTTCAGGTTCAAAATCTCTGGACTGTCAGCACAGCACAGCTCTTCTAGCAGTTACACAAATAATAATCATGTTGTCTTTTTCTCCCCTCATTCTTTGCTCAATCTTCATCAGATTTGTTGATGTGTCCCCTTTGTAATTTCTGAGAGATTTAGATCTCTAAAACTGTGGCAAAATGTCCAAGACTTGATTCCATCAACTAGTGCATGCCTTTTATTCAGTACCTGCTATTTATGATACTAAAACAATGACCAGCTAGAAAATCCAGTGAGTTTACTATTGGTGGACTTAGGTTCAAATTAATTATGTATTGCCAGAATTATGACCAGAATTTAGCAGTCTTGCCCTGTCTCAAATTGAAATGAACGTGTGTGGCATCTTTTGAATAATATCATCAAAAGTAAAAGAGGAATATGTTGATAATCTTTGAGGAGTAGTCAAGTAACAGAAGATTTGTTTGTAACGTAAACATTGGCTAAAACAAGTTGAGCCAAATGGTCTGCTTCATTTGTTGTAACTGGTGAGTCCAGTTGAGCCTTGACAGACAGTGAGTTTTGCATTTTCCATTGGTGGTCTTGTTATATGACAGTGATTGTTCTTGACAGATTATGCTGCTTTGTTAGTACGCATGCTGATCAGTTACCTTATCTCTTTATAAAAGTGTTTTTTCTAAAAAATTGTACATTGTTAGGGTTATGGATGTTATTAGCAACACCATACCAAGTTGCCTTTGATGTTTTGGTGACATTTCCGCCCATTGAAGTCCACATAGTGGAGTTACACCAGCAGCGTTGGCAGTTTCGGAGCCTTCATTTACTGAGCTAGATTTCTCAAGGAGGGATAAATCCAGTTTTATGCAATCTCTGAAGTCAATGGTTTACCGTTCCAAATAAGCTGCAAGAGAATTACGGTCTACTCTTAATGCAAAGTTGTTTCATTAAAATTTCTGAGGACACGTCTAGGAAAATGGCTGCTGAAAACATCAAGAAGATTTCCTGTCTATTAGGAGAGTCCCTCGATTTCCACATTGTACTTTTGCACTTTTTAACCTCTCATGGCCCACCCATCATTCTTCTTGGCTCCCCGCTTCCACTGTCCTAGTGTGCTGCAGGTTATAAGATAGTGGCCTGAGGTACTGTACTGTTTCCATTTTCTATCAGTAGGATCTCGCTTGTCGTAAGTTTAGGCTGATCCAAACCAACAGCATGGCAAAAACCTGAAATAATCAACGGCCCCAAGGTGAGATCATGTGTTGAAGTGGGGTGGGTGACTGGAGGTGGTAGCAAGCAAAATACTCGTGCATCTCTTCCTCAATATGTTTTTGGGTCCTCTATACAAAGATAAGTTGAGTTAGTCAGTAACTCATTCTATACAGGACCCTTGGAACAAGCTAAAAGAAAGCAATCGGCCTGAGCTGGTTTCAAAAGCAGGTTTGAGCGTTTAAAGAGCAAGGTTGAGACAGACGGGTGGAACCACCCCTAATGTATATACATATCTATCTATCATTTAGTTTCTGTAATGAACCTGTGCTTAATTTAGTTACTGTAAAATGGTTCAGCCCTGAAATATTTCTCACTAATTATATGTCCTGGAAGTACCAGTTTATTGCTACATTTTTCATTGTTGCAATTCTGAGTCACAAATGAAACCGCACATTTATTTTGACGGGCACATTCCTAACTTGTTAAGGTTTGGTTTTTTTTTCAACAATAAAACCCTGAGTTTATTGGCAGTTGAATCTCGCCAGTTTTGCTGCATTTTTTAGCTGCCTAGTAGGAGAAGCCAGCAGCCCACTCCAGTGCTGGTTGCCTGAGGCTGAAGTGTGAAACCAGCAGGTGAAGGCTTAAACCTCACTGTAATGAGTGACACCGCTGGTTCACTATCCTAAGCTTTGGAACAAATTTGCTGTATGTCTGATTTATTTTTAGACTGTTTTTAAACTAGGATTTTCCATTTTTATTTTGCTTTCATGTCTTTCTATGTGCTACTGATTACTGAACATGGACAATGAGCATCTCGGGTGGCGTTGAACTGTATTGAAAACATTTGTTTGTAATTGGACATTCAGCTGCTCTATAACCGCATCCTTTCTTTTCTTCCCATAGAATTCAGTTTTCTATTATGACAAAAGCAGGATTTTTATTGATGGAAAAGGTACTTCAGCTCCCCATTAGCTTTTTGTATTATCTCATTGTCACGGGACCTGACTGCAGGTCTCTAATGATGGAAAGTTTTGTATACCTCTGCTCAGTACTCTCTGGTTGTTTGTGGTTGTTCAGTGCATGCTTCATTTTCAGTTCTCTCCACGATGTCATGTCACTCTGGTCTCTCGCAGCCCTGTCTTCTCACTTGAATGTATATACTTTTATTTTTATTTCTATTGGCTTAGTATTTTCTTTTCTTCCTAGTACTCTGAGCAGTTTCCAGTTCCTCTAACTTTGCAGCCTTGACCAGATGCTATCTATGACCTGGCAACTTCATTGTCAGGCAGTATCTCTGCAGTGTCAATAGCTTGCTAGCATGAGTACCAGGCCTCTGAGTGCCATTTGACCTGGCTGGAAGGGGACATATTGAAAAGAAAATAAGCATAAGTCAAGTAGGATGTCTAAGAGAGACTCTCGGTGCATAAAAGTATAAAGAGAATCAGCAAACTGAGCCAGAGTGTGGAAGAACAAACGAACAGGGAAATACCATAGAGAACCAGAAGAAAAGACTTGAATGCACCCAGAAAAGCCAATAAATGAGAGAGATTCTGTGCGTGTGCAACAAGAGAAGGTGCAAAGAAATTGAGTGCCAGTGAATGTATCCAGATGCACAGGGAGAGAAAGAAAAGGTGACTATTCCTAGGGGAACTTCAGAAAAAATGAGAGACTGAGTGCATTTGTACGCAGAAAGAAGTAACAAGATTTATTGTTTCCATTGAAGATGGAGGAAGGGGGAAGAAAAGGAGACAAAGAAGTATTTTTAATCAATTGCTTTGGACATGCGATGACACACCTCCAGGGGAGCTTGGACATGACAATAAGTATGTATACGGAAGGAAATGGGATGGCAATATGTGCATCTGGAAGAGCTGCCAAATGAGTGTGTTAATGAATGAATCCAGGGAAACCATGACTGCATCCATGAGAGATATACAGTGTACGGAGAATCAATCAAAATATGTCAGGATGCGGGAACCTGACTAGAGATTGAGATATTTCGCAGAGAGTATCGAACAGAAGCCCTCAAGAGACAGAGAAAACAAAATAATAAATGCAACTGGGTTTTGCAGTGAGGCACACTGCAATTACAACTGGTTCTTCAGCCAGAACAGCATTTTTTGGCTGGTGGTCTCAAGTTTGTTTGTTGCCAATCGATTCCAACACTTTTCTCATTGTCCATGCCTTATCTGACTCATGTTAACTTCTCTATAATTCCTCCTCTGTCCCTTCCCATCTTTGAAATGGAGATTGAAAAGTCTGTTACATGAGTGGTGCTGAATGAATGTAAGCTGTTGTAGGAGATCAAGTAATTAATAAAGAAGAATGTAGCTAGACTTAGAGGGTTCTTACTCTTAAGGTGGCTGAAGCAATTCAAGAAAACAAGTATTAAGTAAGAGTATGAGAGCAAAGAATTAAATGAAGGTGTATGTGTGAAATAGAACAGTGGTATACTATGAGATCAGGACTGAGATATGAATTATGGTCGAAAAGACGTCAGCATGGTGCTTTACTGCAATTAGGACAATCGTCTATTGGGTTGCAATTGCAGCGATCAGTCAGAAGAGACTGTATTGTTCCTGTATTGATAATGATCACACCAATCATTTGGGTATTGTATTCTGTTCTGGCCACCTAACTATAGGAAGGATGTTTCTGCCCCTGAGATCACACGGAGAGGGCAGACAAATTTCTTACATTTGAAATCTGCATTGTAAATAAAGAAAGAGCTTATGCTTCTTTCACATCCTTAAAATACCCTCATATATGTTGTATACAATAAATTATTTCTGAACGGTAGTCATTGTCATCTAAGCAAACGTGGTACCCATTTTGGTCAGAGCAAGGTCCCAGAAAGAAACTACAAAATAAATGATTTATTGACCTGTTGCAGTGATGTTGACTCTGGTTCTAGGAGAATTCTTTTGTTCGTAGAGTCACAGAGTCATACAGCACAGAAACAGATTCTTTAGTCACCTTTCAATTTTAAAACAAAGTAATCTTATAGGATACATTTGTTGCCCATCTGCAGTTTCCCTGAGAAACTGGTAGACTTTCTCCTTGAACACTGCACTGCTCGTGTTTAATGGTGTTTGCATAGTGGTGGTGCAGACAGCTTAAAATTTCAAGATATTTACCTGGGGTATTGCAGCACTAATGATTCAAGTTGCACGTTTGCAGCTTAAGTGATTTTCCCCCCACAGCATTGTTTACCTTGCCCTTTATTAAGGGATGAATGGGTCTAAGATCCTGTCAAAGTAATTTTGATGAGTTGCAGCACTTCTGTAGGTTGTACATGTGGCAGTAGTGGAAGAAGAAAATATTTGTGCTCCGCTGCTGGACTGAATCAAGTGAACCACTGTAACCTTGAATGGTATCAGACTATTAGCACCCATCCCTGAAAGTGGTGAGAATTCCATCACCCTGTTGGCTTGAGTATTGTCAATGGAATAACTTCAAAGGGTCAGGAGCTAAGCAATGGATAGAGGACTTAGGCCATGTCCTGATCTTGTATTCATTGCTGTTAAAATTGGTGTAATTCAGTTTCCTCAATCAGTAGTTACAGCAAAATGCTGCTAATGGGAAGCTCAGTAATGAAAACACTGTTGAAGCTCAAGACATGGCTGGGTTTTCTCTGATTTCAGGTGGTCTTTGCCTTGCGTTTCGTCCAAGCTTGATCATTAACTAAAGACTGCAGTGAGTTGACATGAATTGTGTCATTGCCAGGGAGTTACGAATGGACTGGAGCACTGTGAAATCATGATGAAGTGGCCCCATTTCTGACGTTATGATGAGGCAAAAATTATTGATGAATGGATGAGGATGAATAAACTGAGAATGCTTCCTACGTTGCTGGATCTGCATTGGTTCCTGGTAAAACAAAAGCTCAATTTCAAAATTCTTATCCATGCCAAATTGCTCCATGGCGTTGTCTGACCCTATCTCTATAATCTCCTCCAATCCCACACCCTCTAATATCTGCACTCCTCTAATTCTGTCCTCTTGAGCATCTGCAATTTTAATTGTGCCTCCATCAGTGATCACACCGTCATGCCCTGAACGATGGATTTTCTTCCTTAAACTTCTCTCTCTTTTCCTTGAAAAACACTCCTTCGAACCAAGCTTTTGGTCATAGTGTACTAACATCACCTTTGTGGTCAGTTTATATAGATATTTTCTAGAGAGCAAAGTGGAGGTCTAGTTGGATCCTGATGTCAAAGTGTGGTTGCAGATGAGCTACAGTGGGTATGCAGGGACAGTGCAAGATGGACAAATGTGAGATAGCATGATGGTAGATCTCTTTGTAGGAGTGACCGCAAGCATGATAGATTATATGTCCTATTTTACACCTTATAATACTGCTATAAAGTTCCACAAGACATTTTGTATCATTAAAAATGCTGTATTAATATATGTTGTTATTGTTCGATGAAGCATCACCTGCAGTATTATCCAGAGATTGTAATGATGGATCTCAAGAGTCAGAACCGTCTTTCTTTGCATGAGGCTTGACTTGAAGAACTGGGGAGTTTTCTCTGTGATCTTCATTAACTTGTCTTATTCGAACTTCTTGGTGTTATGCTCAGTGGAATGCTGCTTTGATGTCGAAGGCAGCTACTCTCATCCAATCTGGAATTCAGCTGCTGAATTCATGTCAAAATTCAGACAACACCAAGGACTGGGACTGGCAGAATTGAAACTGGGGTGTTGATGAATGTTTTGTTCATACGGACTGGTATGATGGCAATGTTAGTAATCAAAACAGAACTCTTAACCACTGGGTGATGTATAGTGCCATGTGATCTTTTACATGCACCTGAATAGTCATCCAAAAATGGCATCTCCCAATGCAGCACTGTTTTAGATCTGCATTAAATTTTCAATCTGAATCATGTGCCCATATTCAGAAGTGGGCTTGAACCATCCTGAAATAAGTTTTAAGTTAATAGGATGTGAAAAGTGGAGTTGGTAAAATTTAATTCGCGACAATAAATTCAGTTCCCGTAACTCTGTTATCGTGGCACTTTGCAAATATGCCAGATTATTATGCTTTTGAGTTTAAATTTATGTTCTGCTTTGTCATCCCATTTTGCTGACATTCTTCTATAGTGACAAAATGCATTTAAAGCACCTTATCTCAGTGAAATGTCTCCAAACATATAAAACAATTAATTACTTTTGAATTGCAATTATGATTATGTCAATAAATTCTTAAGTTTACCTGCCTTATTCCATTTAATATTTTATGTACTTAAATGAAAGGGCTAATATCAGCTGACAGTGTCCCCACCACAGTAAACAGTTGCAAAATACAGAATTCGACATGCAACCTAATTAACAATTACCCAAGACCAAAGACCAGCAATCCCTCCTGGTGAAAGAAAATGTATTAAGCTAATTTACATGATATGGGAATGATGCTTGAACTTTATCAGGACGTAGAATTGAATAGCACAAATTTCTACTTAAAGTCCATTTTTGCAGATGCAGTTGAAATTAATTCTAAGCATATTCTTCTAACTTATTTTTTATACAACTAAGCAGTAGCCGCTATTGGTAGTAGATATTTGTTAACATTCTGCCCATGTGGGCATTCCCACGTCTCTATTTCAGTAGTTGCCTCCACAAAGCACAGTTCCCTCTTTTATGCCAAGAATTTTAATTCTCTAGGAAGCTTTTGTCTGTCCAATACCTGATTTATCTGGGAAAAACATTTCTAGTAAAAACACAGAAATTTCCTTCTCTTGGGTCAATGTTCTCCCATTTCTCTGTAGCCTCATTCATTTTAATATGGTTTTGCTGGTAAAACTGGTTGCACCAGCTCCTAATCTAACTTGTTTTTTGTATCAGCATGTGAAAATCCTCATGTCTCGATCTTTCATTCTACATGTTAATCTAGCAAATATTCATCTCACGAAGAAGGGAGCAGGAGCTTGTTTGTTTTCTGCATACATTTATTCACACTCTTTAGTCCAGATAAATATAGACCATTATTCTTTTCTACAGATCCTGCCCCGCAGGTAGAAGCCAGTTTTATTTAAGCAGTAAACACACTACCATGACATGCTCAACCCCGGTCCCCTCTCCACACCGGGTGAAGAAACCTTTTTTTTGTTTTGGGAAACGTACCATTAAAGCACCTAAGTAATCAATCAGACAAACAAATACAAGCACTGCCTATCAGGAAGGGGGGATGGAGCTAAATTTCTGAAGAAGTGTCCAGACCCGAAACGTCAGTTTTCCTGCTCCTCTGATGCTTCCTGGCCTGCTGTGTTCATCCAACTCTACACCTTGTTATCCCAGACTCCAGCATCGGCAGTTCCTACTATCTCTGAGCTAAACTTAAATTGTGTTGGAAGGGGAGGTAACATACTCCAGCCTCTGCAGTGCTACGTCTGTCTCAAGACTTTGACGGTTGTGGCGGACACTGCATGCCCCTCTCTAAGGACACTCGGGCATGAACATGACAGTGGAAGAGGCAGGGAGGCAGGAATCATGACCCTGTCCATTGCTTGACAGCAACTTCAGTCACATCCGCGAGAAGGTCCTCTAACATACCTGCTGCCACCCACCCTGCCCGGCTCCACACTGGGTGCAGAAACCAGTTTTGTTCTTTAGTAAGTCTGTTCAGATGTGTAATGCCATACCCCTGGATCGAGCAGTCTGATCCTAACCCTCTAGTTCAGAGGTAGGGACACTCCCACTATGCCACAAGAGCCCCCAGAAATTGGTTCTTAAATAAGTACACCAATTAACATCAGTTTCTTTGAATCATATCTAGAAAATGCATGGGCTCTCTCTTGATTAGTTCATCTTTGGCCACATTAGCACTACAGACATTTCAAAATCCACAACATGGTGTTCTCTAGCCATTGACTTAATATCAGCCTTAGATCTTAGGTTTGTTTTCTTGAAGAGATTCAGTCATTTTTGGGATGTAATGACCCCTGTATGTTCTGCAAATACAACTACTTTGATGTGTCCATGGCGGTAATGTTCCAACTTTATTGTAACACCATATTAACACCTACTACAGTGGCTCAGCCATATTATCCAGCGAGCAGCAAAACCACGTAGGAGCGCTGGTTTGGGCTTGACTGAGCAGTCCTTTAAAATAATGTGGAGTGCATAGTGATGCTGTTGAGCACTGCTGCATGCATCGCCAGTTCTGATTGTGTGGTGATACTGGTCACTTTAATGGGGTTCTGATGTATGTGACGAAACAGCCAGCAATCTACAGGTCAAATTCTGTGTTGATATCAGCTTTGACTCCATTGATAGCACTCCAGACCCTAAATAAGAAAGTTAGGGACTCGGGTTCCACTCCTCTAGCCTTGAACATGTAAACCAAAAAAATGCTTGCCTTCAGCTGTAGTACTGAAGGAATGCTGCACCCTCAGAAGTGCCGTTGCTCCCTTTCAAACGAAAGGTTAAGGAGTGGTTTTGTCTGCCCTCTCAGGTGTATGTCTTTGATTCTGGGGCACATTTGAAAGACGAGGGGAGTTAACCCCCCCAGTGTTCTGACCAATGATTATCCTGCAATCAGTTTCTCAGAAGCAGATAATCTCGTCATTATCACATTATGTGAACTTGCTCTGTGTAAATTGGCCACCATACTCCCAACATTCCCGGAGTACAGATGTATTTCATAGGCTGTGAAGCAGTTTTAAATGTGTTGTGTTTGTGAAGGGTGTCCCTTGTTGTCTTGGATGTGGGGTGACAATTGTAAACCAAATCAGCTCACGTGTTTTCTCACTCTATCCATCTCTTTGTCTTTCTCTCTCTCTCTCTCTCACACTCTGTCTCTCTGCCCACTTCTCTGTTGTTTTAATTGCCTTTCTTTTCTACAGGCAGTAATTCATCTGGTGTAAAGGTCCATGGGTACC
Source organism: Rhincodon typus (assembly GCF_021869965.1). Classification (NCBI taxonomy): domain Eukaryota; kingdom Metazoa; phylum Chordata; class Chondrichthyes; order Orectolobiformes; family Rhincodontidae; genus Rhincodon; species Rhincodon typus. Next base: position 16,543,214 of record NC_063369.1, read on the forward strand.
AGCAATGCTCTTGCCATGTGTTTATTCTTCATGAATGAATTCGACCATCACTGCAGATGTTATTAAACGCATATAGGAGGTATGCTTAGTAAGTTTGCAGATGACACGAAAATTGGTGGTGTAGTGGGCAGTGAAGAAGTCTATCTCCGAGTACAACAGGACATTGTTCAGATGGGCCAATGGACTGAGGAGTGGCAGATGGTGTTTAATTTAGATAAATGTGAGGTGTTGCATTTTGGTAAAGCAAACCAGGGCAGGACTCGTACAGTTAATGGTAGTGCCCTGAGGAGTGTTGCCAAACAAAGAGACCTAGGGGTGCAGGTGCATAGTTCCTAGAAAATGGAGTCGCAGGTAAATAGGGTAGTAAAGAAGACATTTGGTACGTTTGCCTTTACTGGTGTGTGCAATGAATGTAGGAGTTGTGATGTCATGTTATGGCTGTGCAGGGCATTGGTTAGGTTACTTTTAGAATACCGTGTTCACTTCTGGGTTTCCCTGCTATAGGAAAGATGTTGTTGAACTAGAAAGGGTTCAGAAAAGATTTACAAGGATGTTGCCAGGATTGGAGGATTTGAGCTATCGGGAGAAGCGGAGCAGGAAAATAAGACCCAGCCTGGAGCATTGGAGGCTGAGAGGTGACCTTACAGAGGTTTATAAAATCATGAGAGACATGGATAGGGTGAAAAGCCAAAGTCTTTTTCCCAGGGTAGGGGAGTCCAAAATTAGAGGGCATAGGTTTAAGATGAGAGGGGTAAGATTTAAAAGAGACCTAGGGGACAACTTTTTCACGCAGAGAGTGGTGTGTGTGTGGAGCGAGCTGCCAGAGGAGATGGTGGAGGCATATATAATTACAATATTTAAAGGGCATCTGGATGGGCATATGAATAAGAAGGGTTTAGAGGGATATGGGCCAAATGCTGGCAAATGGTACTAGATCACTTTAGCGTATATGGTTGGCATGGACGAGTTAAACCGAAGGGTCTGTTTCTGTGCTGTACAATTCTATGACTCTATACGTGGGAGCAGGAACCCTGGTGAATTTTCTCGCGAGTGCTATCTCAAATCCTGCATCTCACACGTGCTGATGTAGCTAACTTGGCATTGAACCTGGGACCTTCTCAATTTGCCTCATTCTGTTCCACACTTGGTAGTGGTGGTGGCATTTGCAGCTGAGACATTGAGGAAGTCATCATCTGACCTTTCTGTGCCAGTTATGGGAAACAGAAAATCAGCATTTTGACGTAAGAAAACATTTTCTGGAATACCTGCTTTGTTATTTAAGACTAAATTGTGGTGTGTGTTTATGTGAAGATTTTTTGTGCAATCAGACCTTCTTGCTGAAATTCACCTAAACATCGGAGGCCATTCATAAATTTCAGTATCAGAGTTTCTAGTTTAAACAGCATGATGCAGTACAAAGTGGTGAATGATGTGCATTATTCTTCTTAAGTAAGTCAGATCTATTTTTCAAAATTGATTAGTGAAATAACTAGAATTGTGGATTCCGAGGGGATTGTTGCTGTTGTGAAATTTGCAAAGTTGTGTTCCTTTGCTCGATGAAATCCCCTCATGTTTGAAGCTTCTCTCAATCACCAAAACCCATGGAGAGCAGCAACTCTACAGAAGTAAGCATTGATATGGCAGTGCCCTGTCCACAGTACTTACAAGTTATTCTGCAGACAGCTGTTGTTTCAGTTTCACCTGCGTTCTGTTTAGAGCTTGGTATCTTATAGAGTCATAGAGTCATGCAGCTCGGAACAGACCCTTCAATCCAACCAGTCCGTGCCGAATGTAATCCCAAACTAAACTAGTCCCACCTGCCTGCTTCTGGCCCATATCCCTCCAAACTTTTCCTATTCATATATCTATCCAAATGCCTTTTAAACATTTTAATTGTACCTGCATCCGTCACTTCCGCAGGAAGTTCATTCTACACACGAACCATCTTCTGTGTAAAAAATTTGCCTGTTTTATTTTTTTATAAATCTCTCTCCTCTTGCCTTAAAAATGTGCCCCCTAGTCTTGAAATACCCCATCCTAGGGAAAAGGCAACTACTACTAACTCTATCTATACGTCTCATTATTTTATAAACTTCTATCTGGTCGCCTCTCATCCTCCTACATTCCAGTGAAAGAGTCCCAGCCTATCTTATGAAATCCACAACCACTTTGCATCTTGACTGAAGTATTATTTTTAAATGGCAGAACTCCTGCATCAGATTGTTTCGCAGTGATGATGATGAAGCTGTAGGTTGGCAGTAGCATTTTGCATAAATCCGTTAATTTTCCCATAGTCTGTCAGACTGTCACCTCTTCCTATCATGGTCTGAATGACAGTCTCAGCTTGGTTGCCTATGAGTCAGCCAATTATTCAGGACCCAAAGTACAAAATCTAGGCTGACACTGCAATGCAGTACTGACAGAGCACAACATTTGAGGTCCCATTACATTGAGAAACTAAAACTAGATGTCCCATGTTTTTATTCAGGTGGATTTAAAAAGTTCCCAAGGCTCTATTCAAATAAAAGACCCAGTAGTTCACCTAGAGAGCAGTGGTTACTCAATTGTTGAGTATATTTAGGGCAAATGGATAGGTCTTTGGATGCAGAAGGACTTGAGGGATACAGGGACAGTGAAAGAATGTAGGCAGAGGTAGAAGATCAGCCATGATTACTGAATGGTGTAGCAGGCTGAAAAGGTTAAATGACCAACTCCAATTTCTTGCGTTCAGTGGCCTGGTCCACATTTTAGAGCTCCAAGCACTGCCACTAAAACAACTGAACTATCATCCACCTCATTGCTGTTTGGACTTGCCAACAAAATTACATTGTCTTTTAGGGGGACAATGCACAAGAAAGGGCGCAACTTTGGGTTTGAACCATGAGATCCAACTGTAAGTGAGGCCTGTGAGTAATTTTTCCGTGTTAACATAGATAGGGATTTCTAAAAGTACCTCGAAGCCAGTGAATGGTGCCATTTGTTAAGCTACAAAAACAAGTTCCATAACCCTGAAGTGTTCTGTTACTTTCTCAGGTGGAGGCAAGGCCACCCCTCTTGATCATATTTGTCACGTTGATCGAGATGAATCGTGTGGTTCTGGGGGCAGGAAGACCTGCTGCTAATGAATATTCAGGAGTATTTATTAAAGTCAGTAAATTAAGAATGCCTGAGGAGTGCTCATCCTATTCTTCACAGCTTTCAGCTCACCAGCAGTGTTTAATTACTGTGGATTCTAAATCATCTTTTGTTGGGTGCAACTTCAGTCAGGATTCTTTTGTGCAGCAGCACGGAGTGATTTGGGAAGTGTCAGCGTGATGAGTTTGAGCCTTCAGATGTGTGGTTACTGTTTGTAGCAGTGGGAGTTTAATTTCAGAATGATACGAGGCAGGCAGAGTGGAAGAGCTGTACCATATACTTGGTGGATGCAAACTGCAGCAGTCTTGCCCTGCAGGATGGCCCTTTGTTCATTTCACACTTGTGCCTTCACAAATTAAAAGTCTGTCATGTTTGAAGTTGAGAGAATGCGGATGTACAGTCGTCCAAAAAAAAGTTGATGAATATTTTCGCTGCAGGCTTGCAGAGTGTTTTGATAGACAGCCAGCTGTAGTTCATCATCACATCCGCGCAGTTTTATCAGGTCTAAATGCTCATGAAACTATAGTGAGTTCTGGAACCAGTAACACCACATCTACTGGTACATTTAATCGAATTTGGAGCTCTAGTTTTGTAAAAGCGTAGGTCAATCTGATGTGATTTGAAAAAAGTGCTATACTTTAGTTTTCTCGTCTTCTCACAAGATCAATTCATTTATTCCAGGATCAATAACACCACTTGTGTGCTGATCATTCTTAAAGATTTGAAGTTGTAAACTTCCACATGTCCACCTTTTGTCTGCTCTTTTTCGACCTTCAACCTGCTTCTCTGATCCGCCCCAGTATCTCTTGCTTTGGTTTCGCATCCACTTTGTCGAATTGTATCACAGTAAGGTGTTTGGGACAATGGAAGGGTTAAAGTATAAGTGTGTATCATTGTGCCTGGAGCGCTTCCAATAGTTCGCAAATATATTTCTAAACTATTTGATTCAGTCTGTAAACTGATCAGCATAATCTCAAGTGTGCTGACAATTTCCTTTTCAGGTAATTAAGGATTTTATGCACATTTGCATGGAACTGATGTACATGTTTGACACACTCCATATCTAAAACTTGGATTTGTCAGATGGTGAGCCATGTGAATGAGGTAACTGGGTGCGTTTTTCCTCTAATACATTGGGGACTATTGGTTTGTATTATTGTGAAAAATCAACGGTAGAAAATCAACATACTGGCCAATTAGTTTAATCAGACTTGTTTAAAAGCAGGTGGGAAAGACACAGAACTTGAAAATTGAAGATGCATATTCCCATATTATTAAAAGAACTTAGGACATTCCTAGAATGCCATTGTGCAGTACAGCCGGTTACAAGTCTGCCACTGGTCCTGGAGCCATCAGAAATGTTCTTTAAAGTGGAGAAGCATTTAATCTGTCAACCACTGTATCTTTGGTGCAAACGCATCCACAACTGCAATGAGATGGTTTCGCTAAAGTTGCACCAGTAATTAGGAGTGTCCCCAAGGAGATGAGAAGTCACCGGGCCAAATTTTACATATAATTTAGTGCATCATCATAATCTCATATATTCTCAGTGTTTCTGGAATAGCAAACCAGTAATTGTATATGGATGCGATCATGGGAAATCATGTCTTACTAATTCGTTAGAGCTTTTCGAGGAACTTTCAACCAGAGCGGATAGAGGGGAACTAGTAGATGTGTTGTATTTGGACTTCCAGAACATGTTCGACAAGTTTTGTCACAAAAGGTTAAGTCATAAGGTAAGAGCCCATGATGTGGATGGAGAATTAGATAATGGGCAGGAAACAGCCAGTGGGGATAAGGGGTTCTTTTTCATTTTGACATCATGTAACCAGTGAGGTTCCATAGGGATCACTACTGCAAACTCATCTGTTTGCAATGTATGTTAATGACTAGGAGGAAGGCAGTGAATGTACTGTAGCTACATTCACAGACAACACAAACATAGGTGGAAAGGTGAAGGTGATACAACAGTTTATAGAGAGATATTGATAGGTTAAATAATTGGGCAGAAAGTTGGCAAATTGAGTGTAATGTGGGGAAAATGTGAAATTGTTCATATTGGAAGACAGAACGAAAGAATTATGATTATTCTTGTCATAATTTAAATGGAGAAAAGCTGCAGCACAAAGGGTCTCGGACATACTTGTGCACAAAGCACAGGAAGTTAGTACGCAGGTACAGCACGTAATCAGGAAGGCTAATGAATGGCCCTTATTTCAAGTGGTTGGAGTATGAGAGTAGGGAATTTTTACTGTAACTGTACAAGGTGTTGGTAAGACCTAACCCTAACCCTATCGCAGGAGTACTGTGACAGTTTTGGTCCTCTTATTTAAGAAAAAATCTCATTGTTTCATTGGAGGCAGTTCAGAGAATGTTCACCATGATGATTCCTGGTATGGAGGGATTTAAAGAAGAGTGAGAGGTGATCTCATTGAAATATAGAGGATTCTTAAGAAAGTTGACAGGGTAAATACTGAGATGATGTTTCCTTCATGGGAAAGTCTAGGACATAATAAAGGGGTGCCAGTTGAAGATTGAGATGAGGAGAAATTTCTTCTCTCAGAATGTTGAGTCTTTGGAACTCCTTGTGGCCTAAACAGCCCACTCCTTTTCCAATTCCAGTATTACCAAGGTGGCACCAGCATGTTAGGTAGTGTTCAGGCCTTTTGTTTTGTTTTCTCTTCTTCTTCCTTTCTTCTTCATCTCCGAGGCCGGAGTGGTGTCGGCGGGTCAGTGGCTGCAGTTTCAGCAGCAAGGACCGGGACTCCTGGCAGTGGTCGCAGTGCCCGGAGCCTGGACCCCCAGTGGCAGTAGGCCCGGAGTCTGGATCCCCAGCAGCAGTAGGCCTGGAGCCTGGACCCCCAGTGGCAGTAGGCCTGGAGCCTGGACTCCTGGCAGTGTCAGCAAGGCAGCGATGGCAGCAGAGCTAGGGTCTCCTGGGGCATCGGGGTCATCGTCGCTGTTCCTGGAGTGGGACTCCTTGAGGACCAGAACATCTTGCAGAGACCTTGTAGAAGAAGAACCCTTATTTAAGTAATTTCTTTTTATCTTGTTATAACTTAAAATGATGCTGGATTGTGGCAACAAAACAGTTCTCACTCTATCTTCAAGATATATTGGACAATAAATAAGTCCTCCTTCCCTCCCTCCCTCTGATGTGATGTGACATGATTTGCAGCTTACTACCAGTCCAAGCTCTCTTTCAGCCTGGATTGAACGTATTCTTTCTTTGGATAGTCATACATCTGAATTCTCTTAATTTCAATCCAGACAGACATTTAATTTGCTGGATCCAAATTAATAACATGTGAAGGACATTATCTCTCCATTTTGCTAGTTGTGGTCTCTGACTAGGAACTCCTGTGCAAGTGATGTGCTTCATCACATAATAACAGACACTCTGAATAAGAATGCTTTTGTACATAGATGATCGCTGTTCTATTTTGCCTTGCATTCAGCTTGTCCCAAAGATGGGTTGCCACTTGCTGCTGCTATGGTTGGTGTTCTGCACTTAAGTATTAACACTGTGTCAAGAGATTCTCCTATGTTTGAATCAGTGATGAATGTTAATGTAAAGGGAGGTTGTTTTTTCTGTTTCTCCCAGTATCAATATGATGTGGCCTGGGACAGTGTGGTACTGATTAGACACTTAATAGAGCTTCCTCTACTAGCCCTTAAGACTCTCCAAGGCAGCTATTACAAGGTTAAACTCAGCTTTAGCTGTACAGTGTTTTAAATGTAACACAGTGTCTCAGGGTGCTTCACAGGAATTGTATAAATCTACGTTTGCCACCAAGCTGCATAAGGAAACAGTAGGGCAGGTGACCAAAAGCTTGGTAACAGAAGGAAGGTTTAAAGATTTTGGATGGGAATGCCAGAGCTTGAGGTTCAGGCAGTTGAAAATGCAACCAATCTAATGGTGGAGGGATGGAATTCAAGGACGGGGAGATGGTTGCCATTGAAAGAGCACAGATCTCTGAAGATTGTGGGACTGGAGTGGGTTACAGAGACACAAAACGGCAGGGTTAGGAAACAATTGAAAACAAAGAAACTAATTTTAAAAATAGGCCATTGGTAGGAAGGGGTTCACTGTAGGCCCAGAGCACATGGATGATGTATGAATGGAACATTGCATTTTAGGATACAGGGCAACAGAGTTTTGGATCTCAACTTAATGAGGAGTGCAAGGTACAGAGCATAGCTCTCCCCACAATGCCCCATCAAGCATACCTGAGGCAGACAGAGGGTAAAGTTTCCACTGCACTGTCCCCATCTAACACTCTCAGGACATGTAAAGTAGTTAAATTTAAGATGAAGCATACTCCACACTGTCCCATCAAACACTGGCAGGGGAGGTAAGCACAAGTTCAATAGAGAATGCAACTCACTGTCCTGGTGAAAAATGTTGTAGCGTGATTTCACTGTCACAGCATCTTATAATTCCAAGTTTTCAGTACTGCAGCAGGATTGCAAAGACGTTTTAGTATGAAAGCAAATTTGCTTATGAAGATATTTTTGTTGTGTTCAGAACCTGCTTTCTACTATTTGGACTGAATGAATGACCTTGTAATAAGAGGTTTAACTGAGCTGGCAGTTACAAGACCACCCTCGCTCTTCCTTTTCTTTGCTTCAAGCAGCCTGCAGTGGCCGTGCAAAGCCAGGAAGTCCAGTGTAAATATAGTAACTCTATCAATGTTGCCATGTGAATATCCAGCGCAGCTAGTGGAGTGTGGAAGGTTGACGTCCTTGGGTGTCTATCACGTGAGCTGATTTGTATTGCCCTGACTGCCGAAGGCAGGGGCCCCAGCATTGTAACAGCTTCTTGTTGTCTTTGCTGAGCATGTTATATTGGCCCTGATGTAGTCTCTCAGTATGCTCTTAAGAGATGGTGCAAACTATTTACTGAAGTGTTATTAACTGTTTGCCAGCTCCCCTCCCTTCATGGCCTGACTCGTTTGTTTTGGGAAAGTTTGAAGTGATTGATCTCGGAGAGCTCTCTGATTGTGACTGAACTGCACTGATTTCCAGGTGTGATTCGTGGAGTGGGTGCTGAAGCTGTGTACTCTAAAGCAATGTTTGCACTAGTGTGGCTCAGCCTCTGAGCCAGTTGCAGAGCAGCCAACTGGACACAATAGAGGAGCTGACGATAGGGTACATCACTCCCCACTCATTCCTAAAAGCAAGTCAGGAAAGCAGGATGGCTGAAGACAGTTGGGATGGTAAGCAAGGGTGCAGCCGAGCAGTTTGTCTGTCACATTCTTTTCCAGTTGTTCACTCTTGACATTTCGTGTTTGTGTCAGAGCAATCTCTCAAATCCCCATGTGAACAGAGCTTTTGTATTTGTTTAAAGAGACTTCTGCAGCACTTGAGGGTAAATGGTATGTTAAACTCCCAAGGACTGTGCCAATTTATATTTCAGTGTTTTTCTGTCTGCGTCATTGTATTTATGTGTGTCTCCTGCCTAAAATCACTGGATTCAGCAGGGCAATATATGAGATGGTGCCTCATACTTACTGTTCAAATGTACCAACTCTGAGAGGCCAGATATGACAGTTGCCCCTCCGAGTGCTTGTGTGTATAAGTTTATAAGCAGTGAAGAATAATGGGCTGTGTTTTGTGAAAAGGGTTTAACAAACCTTGCATTGTTCTGTGCCAGTTCCACTTATACTGAGGATTTGCACAAAAGTGAATTGTAATTTATAAACTAAATTATTCTTAGAAAGTGTAAATTCTTATTGTGTATTTACAGTCTATATTTTTTTAAAAGTTCGTTTTTTAAACGTGATCTGATGTGTGCTGAGTTAGGTGAAACGTTAAAAACCGAAAGAACCGATGCTGTAAATCAGAAACAAAAACAGGAGTTGCTGGAAAAGCTCAGCAGGTCTGGCAGCATCTGTGGAGAGAAATCAGAGTTAACGTTTTGGCTGCAGTGTCACCGGACATGCAACATTAACTGTGATTTCTCTCCTTAGATGCTGCCAGACCTGCTGAGCTTTTCCAGCAACTTCTGTTTTTGTAGGTGTAACGTTATGTGATGTTAAATTAGTATGGTGTTTGAACGTCTGAATCAATTTCCCTTACCTGAGTGGGTTCATTGTGCTGCACCCTGGCAAATATATCTGTGATCCATCAATTCATTGAAGGGTTGAGACCTGTAAACTTAAGCATAGTCTGGAACTTGTAAGACTTCTGTAAAATGTGAACATTTAAATGTTTTTTGCAACTGAAATCTTTGAGATCTGGTCTTGGTAGTAATCACATCTTGAGAACTTGTCAGTGATGTCAGAGAATGTAGATTTGCATGGCTCCTTATTAGCTGTTCGTCTAAAAATCTCATCATTCTGAAAAACTTAGAAGTTATCAGAGTTTGATGGCATAAAGTCATAAGGGCACAGAAGGAGGCCATTTTGCCCATTTTTCAAAATTCTTTCATGGGACTTGGGTGTTGCTGGCTAGCCAGCATTTATTGCCCAATCCCAGTTGCCCTTGAGAAGGTGGTGCTAAGCTGCTTTCTTGAACTGCTTCAGTCCATGTGCAGTAAGTAGACACAGAATGCTATTAGGGAGAGAGTTCCAGAATTTTGACCCAGTGGAGCTGATGGAACATCAATATGATTCCAAGTCAGGATGGTGAGTGACTTGGAAGGGAGCTTGCACATGGTGGTGTTCCCATGTATCTGCTGCCCTTGTCCTTGTAGATGGAAGTGGTTGTGGGTTCGTAGGTGCTGTCTCAGGGTCTTTGGTGAATTTCTGTAGGGCATCTGGTGGATAGTACACACTGCTGTTACTGAGTGTCAGTGGTAGAGGGAGTGGATGGTTGTGAATGTGATGCCAATCAAGCAGGCTGCTTTATCCTGGATCGTCATAGAGTGATACAGCACGTAAACAGACCCTTTGGTCCAACTTGTCCATACCGACCAAATTTGCCAAATTAGATAGTCCGACTTGTCTGCATTTGGCCTATGCCCCTCTAAACCTTGCCTATTCATGTACCTGTCCAAATGTCTTTTAAATGTTGTAACTCTGCCTGCATCTACCACTTCCTCTGGCAGTTTATTCCACACACGAACCACTCGCAGTGTGAAAATGTTGCCCCTCAGGTCCCTTTTAAATCTTTCTCCTCTCACTTTAAAAATATGCCCCCTAGTTTTGAATTCCCCCACCGTAGGGAAAAGACATTTACTATACACCTAATCTACGCCCTTGGTGATTTTATTAACCTCAATAACATCACCCCTCAACTTCCTACACTCCAGTGAGAAAAGTTTCAGCCAATCCAGCCTCTCCTTGTAACTCAAACACTCCAGTCCCAGCAACGTCCTAGTCAATCCTTTCTGAACCCTTTCCAATTTAATAATATCCTTCCTAAAGCAGGGCAACCAGAACTGTGCATAGTGTCCTGTACAACCTCAATATGATATCCCAACCCCTATTCTCAATGGCCTGAGCAATGAAGGCAACTGTGCTAAACACCTTCTTAACCACCCTGTTTCCTTGCAACGTAACATTCAAAGAAATATGTATGTGAACCCACTAGCTCTCTCAGTTCAACAGCACTACCCAGGACACCATTAACTACATAAATCCTGCCCTTGTTCATTGTAGAAAAATGCAATGCCTCTTAATTATCTAAATTAAACTCCATCTGCCACTCCTGAGCGATAGGGTTAATCAAGATCCCTTTGTAATCTAAGATAACCTTCTTCATTGTTGACTATACCACCAATTTTGGTGACATCCGCAGACTTGCAAACCATGCTTTCTACATTCTCATCCAAATCATTTATATAAACGACGAACAAAAGTGGACCCAGTACCGATCCCTGTGGAACACCGCTGGTCACAGGTCTCCAGTCTGAAAAACAACCCTCCACCACCACCCTCTGTCTCCTCCCGTCAAGCCAATTTTGTATTCAGTTAACAAGCTCCCCTTGAATCCTATGTGATCTAACTTTACGAATCAATCTACCATGCGGAACCTTGGCAAAGGCTTTACTAGAATCATACAATCCCTAACAGTGTGGAAACAGGCCATTCGGCCCAATAAGTCCACACCAACATTCCAAAGAGCATCCCACCTAGACTCAGCCCCTACCCTATCCCTGTAACCTTGCATTTCCCATGGCTAAAACACTTAAAGTCCATGTAGACAATGTCTACCACTCTGCCATCATCAATATTTTTGGTTACATCCTCAAAAAACTCAATCAAGTTTGTGAGACACAATTTCCCATGCACAAAGCCATGTTGACTGTCTCTAATCAGTCCTTACCTTGCCAAATGCATGAAAATCATATCTCTCAAAATCCCGTCCAATAAGTTAGCTACCATCGATGTCAGACTCACCAGTCTGTAGTTCCGAAGCTTCTCCTTACAGCATTTCTTAAACGAAGGCATAACATTAGCTGTCCTCCAGTCCTCTGGTACCTTACCCATGGCTGTAGATGATACAGGTATCTCTGCTAGGGGCCTTGCAGTTTCTTCCCTAACTTCCCATAATGTCCTGGGATACACTTGATTAGGTCCCAGAGATTTAGCCACCTTCGTTTTCTAAGACCTCCATCACCATCACCAAATCGTCTGTAATGTGGACTGTTTTCAAGACATCAGTATTTATTTCCCTGAGCTCCCTAGTCTCTATGTCTTTTGCCACAGTAAAAACTGACACAAAATATTCGTTTAATATTTCTCCCATCTCCTGTGATTCCAGACATAGGTGGCCTTGTTGATCTTTAAGGGGCCCTCTTCTCTCCCTAGTTGTCAAGCTTCTTGAGTGTTGTTGGAACTGCACCCATCCAGGCAAGTGGGGAGTGTTCCATCACACTCCTGATTTGTGCCTTGTAGATGGTGGACAGGCTTTAGGGAGTTGGGAGGTGAGCTACTCACGCAGTATTTCTAACTTCTGACCACTTGTAGCCACTGTATTTACCTGACAAGTCCAGCTGAGTTTCTGGTCAGTGGTAACCCCCAGAACGTTGATAGGGGTTTCAGTGATTGTAATGCCATTGAATGTCAAGGAGCAGTAGTAAGATTGTCTCTTATTGGAGGTGGTCATTGCCTGGCATTTGTGTGATACAAATGTTACTTACGACTTGTCAGCCCAAACCTCGATATTGTGCAGCTGTTTTTGCATTTGAGGAATGAACATTGTGCAATCATCAGCAAACATCCCCACATCTGACCTTGTGATGGAAGGAAGATCATTGATGAAGCAGCTGAAGATGGCTGGGCCTGGGACACTACCATGAGGAACTCCTGAAGAGATGTCCTGGAGCTGAGATAACTGACCTCCAACATCTACAATCATTTCCCAGGTCCCAGGTATGACTCCAACCATAGGAGAGTTTGCCCCCGATTCCCATTGATTCTAGTTTTTCTAGAGCTCCTTGATGCCACGCTTGGTCAAATGTAGCCTTGATGTCAAGGGCTGTTATTGTCGCCTCACCTGTGGAATTCAACTCTTTTATCCATGTTTGAGCCAAGGCAGTAATGAGCTTGGGAGATGAGTGGGTCTGGCAGAACCCAAATTGAGCGTCAGTTTTTGTTGCTAAGCAGGTGCTGCCTAATTGATGACATCTTCTATTACTTTACTGATGATCGAGAGTAGACTGATGGAGTGGTAATTGACTGGATCGGATTCATCATCTTTTTTGTACACAGGAAGTACCTGGGTAATTTTCCTCATTGTCGGGTGGTTTCCAGTATTGTAACTGTACTAGATCAGCTTGGCAAGGAGTGTGTCAAGTCTTCAGTACTATTGCTGGAGTATTGTAACGACCCTTTGCCTTTACAGTATCCAGTGCCTCCAACTATTTCTTCATATCACTTGGAGTGAACTGGTATGGTTGAAGACTTGCATCTGTGTTGTTGGGGACTGCTGGAGGAGGCCAAGACAGATCATCCACTTAGCACCTCTGTCTGCACTGGTATGTTGGGCTCTTCCACCAGTGAGGATAGGGATATTTGTGGAGCCTCCTCATTCAGCGAGATGTTTAATTGTCCTCCACCATTCATGATTGGATATGGCAGTGCTGCAGAGCTTAGATCTGATCTGTTGGTTGTGCGATCGCTTAGTTCTATCACTTGCTGTTTATGATGTTTGGCATGCAAGTAGTCCTGTTTGCCAGCTTCACCATGGTTGACACTTCATTTTTAGGTACGCTGGTGCTACTCCTAGCATGCCCCCATGTACTTTCTATTGAACCAGGGTTGATCCCCTGGGTTGATGATAACGTTTGAGTGAGTGATATGCCAGGCCATGAAATTTCCGAGTGTGTTGGAGTACGATTCTTCTGTTGTTGATGCCTCACAGCACATCATGAATGCCCAGTCTTGAGTTGCTAGATCTGTTCGGAGTCTGCTCCATTTGGCATGGTAGTTAGTGCCATACAAACAAGATGAAGGTTATTCTCGGTGTGAAGGCAGGACTTCACCTGCACAGCGATTGTACTCTGGTCACTGTTACCAATACTGTCATGGAAAGATGCATTTGTAGCAGGCAGATTGGTAAGAATAAGGTCAAGTATGGTTTCCCATCTTGTTGTTTCCCTCATCTCCTGCTGCACACCCAGTCTAGCAGCTATGCCCTTTAGGACCTGACCAACTTGATCTGTAGTGCTGCTGCCAAGCCGCTCCAGTGGAGTACAGTGAAATCCCCCACCCAGAGTACATTTTACACCCTTGTCATCCTTCTTCCAAGTGTTGTTCAACATGGAGGAGTACCGATTTATCAGCTGAGGAAGGACAGTGCATGGTAATCAGCAAGTGATTTCCTTGCACTTGTTTACCCTGAAACATGAAACTTAATGGGGTCTAGATTCATTGCTGAGGTCTCCCGGGCAACTCTCTCCCAACTATATATCACTGTGCCATTGCCTCTGCTGGAACCTGTCTTGCCAATGGGATGGAACATATCCAGGGATGGTGATGGTGGTGACATAGTCATACTCACAGAGTCATACCTTATAGACACTGTCAACGGTTTCTTAGTCTGTGAGACAGCTTTCCCAGTCTTGACACTAGCCCCCAAATGTTAGTAAGGAGGACTTTGCAGAGCCAACAGAGCAGTTTTTGCTGTTGTTTCCAATGTCTAGCTCGATGCCAGGTGGTATGCCTGGCTTTGTTTCTTAGTTGAGACTTTGCAGCAATGGAAGTAACTGAATGGCTTACTGGGACATTGCAGAGGGCAGTTGAGAGTCAACCACATTGCTGTGGGTGTGGATTCAGATGTAGGCCAGACCCAAGTGAGGATGGCAGATTTATCTATTCCCTTCATAATCTTATATGTTCCTATAAGATCACCCCTCATTCTTCTAAATTCCAATGAATATAATCCCGGTCAATTCAGTCTCTCCTCATACGTCAACCCTCACAACTCCAGAATCAACCTCCTCTGCACCCCCTTCAGTGCCAGTACATCCTTTCTCAAGTAAGGAGACCAAAACTGAATGCAGCACCCTATACGGATGCAGCATAATCTCCCTGCTTTTAAACTCAACCCCTCTGGCAATGAAGGACAAAATTCCATTTGCCTTCTTAATTACCTGTTGTACCTGCAAATCAACCTTCTGCAATTCATGCACAAGGCCACCCAGGTCCCTCTGCACAGCAGCATGCGGCAATTTATTACCATTCAAATAATAGTCCTTTTTACTGTTATTCCTACCAAAATGGATGACTTCTGTTTTCCAGCTGTTCCTCCCTCTCACTTGAAAGAGGTAGTGTTGGGGGCAAGCTAATGGAGCTAAAGGTAGACAAATCTCCTGTACCCTGATAGAATAGCGTTCTAAAAGAGATGGTGGGAGAAATAGCAAATGCACTCGTAATTTTCCAAAATTCTGTGGACTCTGGGGCAGTTCCAGTGAGGTCAGTTATAATTTTCAGTACAAAGTCTTTGGGCTGGGAGGAGTAAGAGCAGAGAGTGGGATAGATACCAACTTGCACCACACTTTATTAGAAAGGTGCTCCCAGATTTCAGTGCTTTATGGCCAAGCTTGAATATTGAAATTATGCTTCTGATTCTAGAGTCAGTCGCTAGAGAAATAGCTTGTTTGTATCCACCCAGATGGTTATCCACCTACAGATTTCTGGGAATTATATCATCAAGTCTTTGAGAATGAGTCACGACTTCTTTTAATTGAATAAATCAGAAAGGCTGAAGCCATTACCCTCAGCTCCCACCACAAACCCCACTCCTTGATCCTGATGCTTTATTCGTGCCTACATCACCTTCATTTCAAATGTTCTGCTGCCATCCTCGCTGATTTCACTTCCTTCAACCATCTGCTCCCGGATGTCGAGAAGCTGCAATTGCAGTAATACTCACACACCCAGCACTCCCACTACCCTTTCTGACCCACACCTGATCCTTTCTGTACAGCATATTAAAATTAAAATACTATGCCTCCAGTTCAAATAACCACCCCTACTACCACCACACTTGCTTTGCTTTATTCCACCACACCAAACTCGCCCCCCGCCCCCCCGCCAACAATTTGCTTTTCTTCTCCCACCACGGAGTCTTCAAACCCAACCTCCCTATGCTGAACCATCAAGGTTTTCAAAGCCTCCATTTCTGCAACTTCCTGCTAAATGCCTCCACATCTTTCCCACTTTTAAATATGCCTTTTTAAACCTATCTTTCCACCTACGCCTTTAGCCATCTCCTTGAATCTCCCCTAACTCTTAGCACTTTACTGAGCAGCAGAAACATGTTTGCGACACCTCAGCCTGTCCGTGGAAGGTCATGGCATCCATTTTGCTTGGCTGGCGTAACACCATTAGGAAAAATGAGATGAATGATTGCACAATCCAGCCTTTGGCATTAGAAAAGGACCAAACACTTTGTGTGCTCGGGCCTCATTTGGGTGTCTTCCATGAACTGCAAGCACTCATGAGGTGTTGACTGACATCTCACCAACACAGGGTCATAGAGTTAGCACAGAAGTGGTCCTTTGGCCCATCAAGTCTACACCAAACTAATGTTATGATATTTCAAGTGCACATCCATGTATTTTTTAAAGGATGTGAGGGTTCCTGCCTCCACCACCCTCCCAGGCAGTGCATTCAAGGTTCCCACCCTTCTGGCTGAAAATTGTTTTCTACAAATCCCTTCTAAACTTCCTGTCCTTCACCTTTAATTTGTGATCCCCACCTCCCCCCATTATCACCAGACAGCAGAGTGGCTCAGAGGTTAGCACTGCTGCCTCTCAGCGTCAGGGTTCCGGGTTCAATTCCACCCTCAGGTGACTGTCTGTGTGGAGTTTGCGCGTACTTCCTGTGTCTACGTGGGTTCCCTCCAGGTGTTCCAGTTTCGTCCCACAGTCCGAAGATGTGCAGGTTAGGGTGGATTGGTCATGCTAAATTGCCCCATAGTGTCCAGGGATGAGCAGGCTGGTGGATGTGACATGGTTAAATGTGGGGTTATGGGGACAGGATCCGATATTTTTGGAGGGTGCAGACTCGATAGGCCAAACGGCCTCTATCTGCACTGCAGGGTTTCAATGATTCACAGCCCATCATCTTATACGTCTCAATCAGGATGCCTTCAGCCTTCTATGCTCCAAGGAAAACAACCCAAGCCTCTCCAGCCTCTCTTTATTGCTAACCTGTTCCGTCCCAGGCAACATCCTTGTGAATTACCTCTGCACTGTATTCAGTGCAATCACACTGTTCCTATGTGGCCAAATTTTGTCCAAACTTCATCTGCAAATTGGCTGATGACACCACCGTTATAGGTCGGATATCAAACAATGACAAGACAGGATAGAGATAGATTGCTTGGTGGCGTGTTGTAAAGATAACAATCTCTCCCTCAACATCAGCAAGACTAAAGAGCTGATCATTGTCTTCAGGGAAGAAGGAGGAGGGAACATCCCTATCTACATCAATTGAGCTGTGGTGGAGGTTTTTGAAAGCATCAAGTTCCTAGGTATGACAATCACCAACAATCTGTCCTGGACCACCCACATTGATGCGATAGTAAAGAAGGCACAACAATGCCTCTCCTTCCTCGGGAGGCTAAGGAAATTCAGAACGTCCATTACTAACTTTTACAGATGCACCGTAGAAAGCATTCTATCGGGATGCATCACGGCTTGGTATGGTAACTGCTCTGCCAGGACCGTAAGAAACTACAGAAAGTTGTGAACACAGCCCAGTCCTTCTCACAAACCAACCTTCCAACCATTAACTTCATCTACACTTTTCACTGCCTCGGGAAGGCAGTCAGCATCATCAAAGACCCCTCCCACCCTGGATATAATCTCTTCCAACCTCTTCTGTCAGGCAGAAGGTACAAAAGTTTAAACACACATACCAACAGGTTCAAGAACAGCTTCTTCCCCACTATTATTAGACTTCTGAATGGACCTCTCAAATTTCAAATCTAATGTTGATCTTGCTCTTTGTATGCCTTCTTTGCAGCTATAATTTGTATTCCTCGCTGTGTTCAATCACCGTATGATCATTGTATGTAATGATCTGTTTGTTCTACACACAAAATGAAACTTTTTACTGTACCTAGGTACATGTGACAATAATTAATCAAATCAAGTCAAATCAAATCAAATATAATGAGGCAACCAGAACTCCAGCCTAGCCAAAGTTTTGTATTGCTCCAACATAACCTCTGTGCTCTTAAAATCTATGCCATGACTGATAAAGTGTCCTGTATGCCTTCTTAACCACCCTATTAATCTGGCCTGTCACCTTCAGGGATCTGTGGACAAGAACACCAAGATCCCTCTGTTCCTCTGAGCTTCCTAGTCTTCTGCCATTCTTTGAATGAATGAATGAATGATTTATTTATTGTCATCTACATCATGAAGATAGAGTGAAAAGTGTTTCATTGCCACAATCCGACGCCATTTTGAGCTACAATGAGGATAAAAGTCTTATTTAAGTGATTTAAATAAGATTTCATCTTCTGTTCAAATTGGGATCTCAAGCACGGCTTCAGGCCATCTGCAAGGTGTTCAAGTTCTCAACAAGTCCCACTCCAGAAAAAGGATGATGCTGACGCCACAGGAGACCCCAGCTCTGCTGCTGCCACCACCACCACCGCTTTGCTGACATCAGCAAGAGTCCAGGCTTCAGGAATTCCGGTCTCCCTCCTGTAGGAAGGATATCATGAAACTAGAAAGGGTTTCATGAGGAGGATGTTGCCATGGTTGGAGGGTTTGAGCTAGAGGGAGAGGCCAAATAGGCTGGGGCCATTTTCCTTGGAGCATTTGAGGCTGAAGGGTAACGTTATACAGTTTATAAAATCATGAGGGGCATGGATAGAGTAAATAAATAAGGTCTTTTCCCTGGGGTAGGGGAGTCCAAAACTAGAGGCCATAGGTTTAAGGTGAGGGGGGAAAGATTTGAAAGGGACCTCGGGGGCAATTTTTTCACACAGAGGGTGGTGCATATATGGAATGAGCTGCCAGAGGAAGTGGTGGAGGCTGGTACAATTACAGCATTTAAAAGGCATCTGGATGGGTATATGAATAGGAAAGGTTTAGAGGGATATGGGCCAAATGCTGACAAATGGGACTAGATTTATATAGGATATCTGGTCAGCAGTTGGACCGAAGAGTTTGTTTCTGTGCTGTGTCTCTCCATGATTCTATGACTCTACCACAGCCAAGA
Organism: Rhincodon typus; assembly: GCF_021869965.1. NCBI lineage: Eukaryota > Metazoa > Chordata > Chondrichthyes > Orectolobiformes > Rhincodontidae > Rhincodon > Rhincodon typus. The sequence goes on from NC_063369.1 coordinate 16,561,981, forward strand.
GTCCCCACTCCAGGCACTGCCATTACCAAGAGCCCAGACTCCAGGCCTACCACCGCCAGGAGTCCCTGTTCCAGACGTCCTGTCACCACCAAGAATCCAGGTTCTGGGCCTACTGCCATCAGCAGTCCCCACTGTGGGCACTGCTGCTGCCAAGAATCCAGGCTCTAGGCCTACTGCCGCCAAGGGGTCCCTGCTCTGAGCATTGCTGCTTTGTCATGTTACTTGTCCCAACATGTATCACCTAACCCTTTACAAGGTTAAATTCCATCTGTCATCAATCTGCCCACCTGATCAACCTACCTATATCTTTCTGCAACCTAAGACGTTCCACACTATGAACCACATGGCCAATCTTTGTGTCATCTGCAAACTTACTTATCATACCCCCATTGTGACATTTTCATCTATACATTTTATATATATTATGAACAATAACGATCCTAGCAGTGATCCCTGTGGTATGCCACTGTACACTAGCCTCCTCATACAAACATCTTTCTAACACCACCCTCTCTGTGCTACCACTTACCCAATTTTGGATCCAATTTGTCAAGTTGTGGTCTGGAGTCAGTAGATCCATGGCTCCTGTAAACTGGCTAGCTGAAAGTTGAACCTTTTAAAGATGGGACACAGGGTAGGAATCGTGAAGCGATCAAGTGAGTTGGTTTCAGCGTGTGCTGTTCCTGACCCTGCAGAAGTCAGTTGGACCTATTTCAGAGCAAGCAGTCCTTTCAACTATTGTTGAATAAGCAGCAGCATGACTAGTGCCAGCAAACACACCACGCTTTCAAACTGCATGCAAACTACAACTTAAGCCTGACCATCAATGTGAAACCCTAATGCACAATATAAAACAAGGCAGCAGTCCACTCACTACAGAAGCTCTGATCACTCATTTCAAGGACTGCTCTGAAATTTAGTTTGGCAGCTAGTGGGTGGTAACATTTTAAAAAAACAAAAAAATCTGTCAGTCTACATTTTCAGGTGGTAGGAAGATTAATATTTCACCCCCAGATTATTAGAAAAGATTTGGCATATGAGTGCTATGAGCTACCTGTGTAAAATTGTGGCTGATTTTAACTTCCGGGCACCACTGTGTGGTGAAGACAAACACCTGTACTGTGATGTTTTATATAAGACAGAGAAAGAATGAATCCCTTAAAGTACCGTAAATATTTGGTAGCTATTGACAGAATTTAATGGAACTTCTAGTCAGTATCTCTCAGTACGGACAAAATCCAGCTCCATGAACGAATGCTCCAAATGGAGATTGTCAGTAACTGAATGGGAACTGACCTAGACCTGGGGTCCATTCCAATAGTACAGAATCCAGAGTCTTTGCTTCAGGTTTCACTGTGGCAGAGTGGTAATCCTGGATAATCAGTTAGCCTACTGGTTTAAGAAATTGTTGCATAATTTCTCTCTGTTTATCCTAAGGCAAATGAGCTTAAGATTCGTGAGAGTCATAAGATATATTTTCAGCACATTGGAGCAGTGGTTGGGGGAGTAGGGGTTTGGTGGAAGTGAAGAAACTTGCTTGAGGTTGCACACTGCTAGCCATTTCTCAGACCCGGTCCTACCAGAGAAAGACCCCAGTCAAGAGCAATTATCACATGCCGGGGCTACTGTGTTGTGGGTGTGTTATGTATAAGACTAAGTCTGCTAACTTTTACTTTGAGAACTGTGAGTGCTCCAAATAACAGGGGCTTATGATATGTCAAGGGGCCCTGTGTATGAGTCTCCTGTTTAAAGTGATGTCAGTAAGTGTGCCACTTCTCACTGGGAGTAGTGTGTGCAGGAGATTGGGAGCTTGGCTGCCATACTGACTTGTCCTATTTTTACCCCTCCTCCCCCCTTCTCTTGTGCAATACCAACGACTGCGTTTATTAAAGTGCTGTTAAGTGAAGTGTTGCAGGGCACTGTACAGGATCTCAAAGTATACATTTGGCATTCAAATAAGACATTGTTAGGATTAGCCATCAAAAGTAATGAGAGAGAGCTTTTAAGAAGCATGTTAAAGGAAGAGGGGAGAGGCAGAGACCATTTGGGAGAGTACAAAGGTTGAGCCTGGACAGCTGAAGGCCCAAAAGCCACTGTTGAAGCGATTAAAATTGTGCACGTGCACAAGACCAGAATTGAAGGATTGCAGAAATATCAGAGGGTTGAGGATTGCAGAAATGGTGAATTTTTACATTGAGCAATTACTGGAGCAGGATTTGATTTAGGTCTGTAAACACTGGAGTGTTCGCTGCATTAAAACCACTAAATACGTACAAGAAGTTATTTGTTACAGACACTTTATAGTTAAACCATAGCTTGTTCACTGACCTAGTCTGCTGCATCTTGTGATCTTCTGTGCAAGAGATGAACAGCACCAGAGGCCAAACTGATTTCAGAGTTTCTAGGGAGTGAAAAGCTATAAATAATTATCATTTTAAAACTTTATGTGGTATCACCCAAACACTAAGGGGTGTGATCCCAACCAGCCACTGGGAAGCTAAAATTCAGTGCACTGAGAAGTTTGCCTTTGTGCTGCTGAAGCTGAATATATTACAACTTAACCTGCAAATTTCCAAGGCCTGCACAATAACACCAATTTGTTCATGTTCTGCTGGAATACTGCTCCAAGCAAAGATTTCTCTTCTCCTGGTATAAAATTAGATAAACTGTTCATTCTTATTGTAATTTATAATGCTGTATTTGCATTTTCACAGTTTTATTGTTACCAGAAGAAAGCTGGAGTCTCAGGTTTATGTATCAAGTGCCAAAACATTCAGTGCCACAAAAATGTTATGATGTGGAGGTGCCGGTGTTGCACTGGGGTGGACAAGGTCAGAGGTCACACGACACCAGGGTTATAGTCCAACAGGTTTACTTAAAATCTCAAGCTTTCAGAGCACTGCTCCTTTGTCAGATCAGGTGAAGTGAAGGGATGCACACAGGCACACAATTTATAGACAGAGAGATCAAAAGATAATACAATTGGTGTGAGTGGTGTGTCGACGGGCTGAATAACAAGTCTCTGCAGGTGATCAGAAGTGTCAGATGGTGTGAGTAAAGTGTCGACAGCTGAATAGCTACGATCTGATTAATTGAGGCAGACAGATAATTACAAAAATTAAAAATGAGATAGTGCTGGAGACAAACCGAATGGCTAGAATACCGTGGTAGGTATAAGAGTCATATGCCAGGTAAGGAAAGCAAAGTAACACGTAATCCAAAACTGTACAAACTAATTAAGGTAGGGAGTTCATAACAAGTTATCCAGGTAATGGTGTCAAAACAGAACAGTAATGAAGATTTTACAGATGCAGAACAGTATGGTGGGGTTATATGTAGTGCAGGGTAGTGCAACATGAACCCAAGATCACGGTTGAGGCTATCTTCATGGGTAAGGAATTTGGCTATCAGTTTCTACTTGGTGATTCTGCATTGTTGTGTGTCTCGAAGGCCACCTTGGAGGATGCTTACCCAAAGATTGGAGGCTGAATATCCTTGATGCTGAAGTGTTCCCCGACTGGGAGGGAACATTTGGTCTGGCAATTGTTGCGCGGGTGTCCGTTCTTCTGTTGTCATAGCATCTGCATGGTCTCACCAATATACGGTGCCTTGGGGCATCCTTGCCTGCAGCGTATGAGATAGACAACAGTGGCTGAATCACGTGAATATCTGCTGTGTGTGTAGTGGGTGGTGTTCCCAAGTGTGATGCTAGAGTGCGGCACTGAGGTGCCTGTCCTTGGTCAAGGATGGACACCTTGGTACCTCACTCTACCACAAGTCCACGGAATACCTCACGATGCTGCACTTCTCTAGCTTCCACCCTAAACATGTTTAAGAAGCCATTCCCCATGGACAAGCCCTACATATATACAGGATCTGCTCAGGCATGGAGGAACACGACAGACACCTAAAGATGCTGAAAGACACACTCATACGCATGGGATATGATGCTCAACTCATCAATCGCCAGTTCCGACATACCACAGTGAAAAACCGCAACAACCTCCTCAGAAGACAGACACAGGATACGACCAATAGAGTACCTTTCTTTGACCAGTACTTCCCCGAGCGGAAAGACTACACCATATTCTTTGCAGCATTCAACATGTCATTGATGACAGCAAACATCTCGAAAGGTCATCCCTATGCCACTACTTCCCACCTTCAAACTGTCAAACCTGAAACAGACCATCACTCGCAGCAAACTACCCAGCCTTCAGGACGACAGTGACCACAACACTACACAACCCTGCCACGGCAACCTCTGCAAGACGTGTCAGATCATCGACATGGACATTACCCACCACATACATGGCAGATACTCATGTGACTTAGCCAATATTGTCTACCTCATACGCCACAGGCAAGGATGCCCTGAGGCATGCAATGTTGGCAAGACCATGGAGACACTACAACAACAAATGAAAAGACACCACTCAACAATCACCAAACAGGAATGCTTCCACCCAGTCTGGGAACACTTCAGTGGTCATGGACATTCAGTCTCCGAACTTCGGGTAAGTGTCCTCCAAGGCAGCCTTCAAGACACACAACAAGAAGGAATTGCCAAGCAGAAACTGATAGCCAAATTCCGTACTGTGAAGACAGCCTCAACCATGATCTTGGGTTCATGTCGTACTACATATAACTACACTATACTGTATCTTCCTTACTGTTCCTCTTTGACACCATCACCTAGATAACTTTTTTATGGATCTCGCTACCTTGAATTTTCTACAGTTTTGGATTACTTGTTACTTTGGTTAGACTCTCAGCATGTGACTCTTATACCTATCATATTAATCCAGCCATTTGGTTTGTCTCCAGCATCATCCTATTTTTAATTTTGTGTAATTATCTCTCTGCCTCATTTAATCGGATCATAGGTCATCCCTTCAGTTGCTATTCAGCTGTCGACACTTTACTCGCACCATCTGATACTTTTAATCACCTGCAGAGATTTTGTTATTCAGGCTGTCGACACTCCACTCACACCATTTCTACTAGCTTTCGATCTCTCTGTCAATAAATTTTGTGCCTGTGTGCTTCCCTTCCCTTCACTTCACCTGACAAAGGAGCAGCACTCCAAAAGCTTGTGATTTCAAATAAACCTGTTGGACTACAACCCGGTGTCATGTGACACGTGTCAGATAGTGACCGTCTCCAGCAAGATAGTACAACCACTTCCCTTTAACCTTCAATGTCATTAGCATCGCTGAATTCACCCACCATCACCATTCTGGTTCCACAATTGATAGAAAGTTAACTGAAGCAGCCATATAAATACAATGGCTACAAGAGTAGGTCGAGGCTGCAGATGGCAACTCTGCAGTTACCATCCTGACTCCCCAAGCCTGTCCACCAACTGCAAGGCATCAGGAGTGTGACTTCTGACTTGCCTGCAGCACCAACAAAAATCAAGAAGCCTAACACCATCCATTTGACACCCTATCCCCCACCTTAAACATTCACTTCTTCTATCACCAATGTACTGTAGCTGCAGTGTAAATGAGATAAACCAACCAATCACAAAGGTGTCTTTGACACACACCCTAAATATGCAACCTCTGGTCCCCAGAAGGACCTGGGGAGTAGATACATGGAAGCTCCACTACACGCAAGTTCCCCTTCGAGCCACATACCATCATGACTAAAGAACAATATGATTGTTGTTTCACTGTCACTGGGTCAAAATCAAAAAAAAAACAAAATTTTATATTCCATCCAAGAAGTTGAAGCTACTAAACTGTTACTCCTCCTTGTAATTACAGCATTTAAAAGGCATCTGGATGGGTACATGAATAGGAAGGATTTAGAGGGATATGGGCGAAATGCTGACAAATGGGACTAGATCAGTTTAGGATATCTGGTTGGCATGGACAAGTTGGACTGAAGGGTCTGTTTCCATGCAGTATACCCCTATGAATCTATGACTATAAGTTAATGGTGAGTACCTCAAAAGCAAGGGCAGGTTACAGTAATTAAATCATGCAAGCCATCCCTGAAGAAAGTTGCTGACCAAACATAATGAGAACTGTATTCAAGTTAGCATTACTGGTGGTACATTTGTCATTTGTACAGACCATTGCCAACTCGAATAGAAGAGTGAAGCTGTTGTATTTAAGTTGTTATCTTCATTTTTATTGCCTCTTGAAGATCCACAACATGCCAGTGCTGTGTATTAATCACACCCAATTTTCAACTTCCGCATAAAGAGACTCTGGGATTATTTATTCCAAGCAGAGTAATTCTGAGGTTTTCTCCTGTCTTTCTGCCATTTGACTTCAACAGAGATAAGCGCCATCAGTTCAGGATTAAACAAGTAAACCCAACCCTGGACAGTGCTGGGAAATCAAAATTACAGGAGGATCACGATAGCTATGACAGGTAAATGTAGGATCACTGAACTGTTCCAGCCCTGATTATCAGACGAGATAGCTCTGAGACAAATTACACTGGAGTTCTCCCATTAGCACCTTAAGTAAACAATCTATGGTAATTCCCATGCACTTGTGACCCATGTGGAAAAGGTTCCAGCAATTTTTTTCTCAGAAAATGTCATTTGAAATGCGCGGATCTTGAAACCAGCAAACAGCTACTCTCTTGCATTGGTTTTTGTGAAAATTTTTAGGTAGCAAAGCATAGGTGATCATTTCAGCAACAGACAAGCTAAGGCAGGGTGGAATCATGAAATGTTATAGAGTTGAAACTTGATAGCTTTACTTGTTTTTACATAGAAAACCATTTGTGAAGGATAGAACTGGAGCCAATCTTGGCACACATTTATGTTTATTTACAGTTGTACTTTATAAGCTTGCACTTACTCAACCAACAACCACACATTCAATCTCCTGTCTGTTTGTAGGAATTCAAGTAAATTACCAGTTAATGCCCATCACCTCCATGCTATTAAACAATTTTTATGTATCTGATATTCATGATGGAGTCAGTAGGTGATTGCTAGTTCATCTTGGATCGAATATTACACTAAAGTTGTGAACATTTTGATTCATTCACGGTTACCAAAGAGCAGGATAGGGTTAGCAGCGAGCATCCAAAAACAATGGTCTGACAATATAGAGAATAGTACTCATTTAGGTCAATGAGTGCAGATTAAATCTGCATAGTTGAATTTACTTGCATTTTGTTCGTAATTGGTTTGTACATTAGAAGTTAGATTACATACAAGATTCTGTAATAGCACCAGACATGGCAATGAAACTAGAACTTTTCCAGGGGTGCTATTCTTTCATTCTACAAACAGAACTTCTGTGAGGAAAGCAGCTTGGTCTCTTGTTAGGGCTTCAAGATGTTTGTACATAGTGTTAAAATAATTTTTGCCAGGGCTGTGACGCCTTTCATATTGGAAGCCATAGATGTTTAAAATTCAGAAGGAGGCAAAACATGTCAGTGCTATCTATCTCTTTGCTTGATCTGTGCAAAATAAAACCCACTGCTTTGCTTTCTAACCATAGCCTGTATGTTCTACATGTAAATTATTACTGAATTTGTTCTTAAAAAATGCACTGAGCCTTGCTTAAAATACTTTATTTGACAAAGCACTCAATGATTGTACATCCTCTGTGCAAAATATTTCTGAACTCTCTCCGTATTCTTAGTGGCAACTAATGGTCCTCTTCCATGAACTCCTCCAGCAGCTAATGTTGTTTTTCCTTAATTAATCTATAATAGGAAAATCAGCTAACGCCTTTGCCTGATGCAAGAAAGTGCACCAGAGGTTCCTTAAAAGTGGAGTTGCAGGTCGACAGGGTGGTGGAGAAGGCATTTGGTATGCATGCCTTCACTGATCAGTGCATTGAGTAAAGGCATTGGGATGCCGTTTTTGCCGCTGTACAGGACATTGGTTAGGCCACCTTGAGAATGTTGCATTCAATTCTGGTCACCCTGCTGTAAGAAAGATGTTGTTAAACTTGAAAGGGTTCAGAAAAGATTTACAAGGATGTTGCCAGGCTTGGAGGGTTTGAGCTAGAGGGTGAGGCTGAAAAGGCCGGGGCTATTTTCCCTGGAACCTCGGAGGCTGAGGGGTTACCTTATAGAGGTTTATAAAATCATGAGGGGTGTGGATAGGGTGAATAGCTGAGGTCTTTATTCTCAGGGTAGAGAAGTCCAAATCTAGAGGGCATAGGTTTAAGGTGAGAGGGGAAAGATTTAAAAGGGACCTGAGGGACAACTTTTTCACTCAGAGGGTGGTGCATGTATGGAATGAGCTGCCAGAGGAAGTGGTGGAGGCTGGTCCAAATACAACATTTAAGAAGGTATTTGGATGAGTACATGAATAGGAAGGATTTAGAGGGATATTGGCCAAATGTTGACAAATGGAACTAGATCAGTTTAGGACATCTGGTCAGCGCAGACATGTTGAAACAAGGGGTCTGTTTTCACACTGTATAATTCTATGACTCTATAAACTGAACATTAGGATCAAGAAGATAGTTTATAAGGAGTGTTCTCAGCAGCTTGCTATATGGCTGTGAAACATGGACAGCAGACAGCCATCAAGAAAGGGGACTTAATGATTTCCATCTTTGCTGTATGTTGCTCATTATGGGTATGACCAAATCCATATATGTAGCACTCAAGCACTCATCAAATTGAGGTAGCATTTGTTGGCTTGTGTAACTCTGCAGGATGGAAGATGGTTACATACTCGAAGACTTTCTGTATTGTGAGGTAGCTGGACAGAGCTGGCAGGAAATTAGCCAAAGCTCTGCTTCAAGGTGCTTGCAAGCATGGCATAAGAGTCTGGAGTACAGAGTAAAATTTAAAAATTTTTCTATGATATGCAGCTTTGAGGTGTGGAAAACAGTGAGGATAATACTTGTTGATGATAACAGGAGAGGGGAAGCAATGGCATAATGGTGTAGTCTTAACTGCCATAGGAAGCAGTTGTATCAAACCATTGGAAAGTCTCAAAGGAATGGAACTGGACAGACCACCCAGCATCAACCTAGGAACAACGCTGTGGGTGTACTTACACCAAATCAACTACAGCGGTTCAAGAAGACAGCTCATCACCATCTTCTAAAGGGCAGCTAGGGAATGAGCCGTAAATGCTGGTGCAGGCAGCAAAGCCCAAATCCTCTGAATGAATAAACCAAAATAAAGCTAGCAGAAAGGGCAGAGAAGCAGCAAATAGAACTTAATACTGAGAAGTGTGAGTTAATGTATTTTAGCAGGTGGGGTGGGAAGATAGAATGTATGCTTCAAGGGAAGGGAGAACTTGGGGTTCATGTGAATGAGATAGGTAGCAGAGGGCATGATTTTATGGAAACCATAAATAGTGGTGCTCAGTGCAAAAGCAGGGAAATTACACTAAATCTTTATGAATAACCTACGATAGGAGTATTGTGTCAAGTTCTAGTCACCGCAATTTAGGAAGGATGTGAAAGACCTTGAGAAGCTGTAGAGGAGATTCCCTGGAGTGATTATAAAGATGAGAGAATTTAGCAACAGGTGAGTTGAAGAAGCTGGCACTGACCTCCTTGGATCAAAAGGCGTTGAGGGAAAATCTGATCAAGGTACAAGGGGGAGGCAATGGCCTAGTGGTATTATCGCTGGGCTGTTAATCCAGAGACCCAGATTAAGTTTTGGGGACCCAGGTTCGAATCCTGCCACAGCAGCTGGTGGAATTTGAATTCCATAAATATCTGGAATTGGGAATCTAACGATGACCGTGAATCCATTGTCAAATGTCAGAAAAACCCATCTAGCTCACTAATGTCCTTGAGGGAACGAAACTACCATCCTTACCTGGTCTGGCCTGCACGTGACTCCAGACCCACAGCAATGTGGTTGACTCTTAACTGCCCTGTGGAAAATTAAGGATGAGAAATAAATGCTGCTTAGCCAGCGACGCCCTCAACCCATGAATGAATAAAGGGAAAAAAGCAAGGTTATAACAGGTTTAGATAAGGTAGATAAAGAAAAGCTGTTCTCATTAGCTATAAGGACCAGGCGTCTCACGTTTATGGTTTTGGGAAAAGGGTTTAAGAGGAATGTGAGGAAGAACATTAGTAATGCCATTAGCAATGACTGGGAACCACTGCCTATGAGGATGTTGAAAGCAGAGAGGATGAATGATTTCAGATGGAAATTGAATAAGCACTTGAAGGAAATAAACTTGCAAAGCAACGGGGATGGAGTTGGAAAATTGAACTGACTAGAGCTGGCTGGGTTCCAAAAGGCCAAATGGCTTCCTTCAGTATCATAATGATACTATGTACAACTGAATGTATGACAACTTTACCCCAGAAGAGTGGGATCCTCTGACTGGCTTCCAGGAGACACAGTTTCAGCAAGCTACTTTTTAAAAATCAGATATATGCAATATATCTGAAGCTACATGAGATAGTAGCAGCTAAGTTCTCCAAATCTTCACAGAATAGATATTTGATCATTAGTATTTGGTGAAAAGGAAGAGCACTCCTTCTAACATTGAATATGAATCTCTTAGTTTAATTCCTCAGTGGAGAGTGATGAAAATATCATATGCCTTGGGTATAGCATAGCCCAAGTACCAATTGGCTGTAAAATACTCAAAAGACACACGTTGTCATACCATCATGAATTCTTCAGATTAAACTTCAAAACACCAATTTGTTACTACAAACAGTTTCTTAGCACCCATGATCTGAGTCACTCTGACGCTCTGAATGAGCTATTTCAAGTTTGTCTGTATTTAGAATATTTCTGTTTAAGTGCTCACAATATTATCAGTCCTAGTCCATTTGAATATTTTGTTTATTATTCAACCTCCTTATGTGATCATTAAAGTTGTTTATCAATTTAATTTGAGCGAAGCAAATTTCATTTTACCAATTTAATGATTAGAGATGGCTCTCCATCTCCAGAGTCTGCTGTTGCTGATATTCATTGTCAAAGAACTTGAAAATTAGAAATAATGGAAGAAATGTTTGGAGCTGCCAGCGAAAGCATCTCTCCCCAATTAGAACAGTTTGTAGTCCTTGAGAAATTAATCCAATTTCTGCAAGAATAATCATGTATTCCCACCAGAGATTGTTTGCAGATACTGTAGAATCTTTGTGGCTTCCTCACACCATGTGTTTATTTGGTTACTTTTCCTGAACCTGGTTAATCTGAGGTCTTCTAGGTCTCCCATATTAGACCAGTCAGACTTCTTAATCTTTAGTGGAAACAGTGGAACAGTGTTTAGCAAAGAATCCCTTTATGTAGGTATGTTTTCATTTGGCAAAGCTGTCCGATGGAGTGTTGATTGGGAGGGTTGTCAGGTGGGATGATGTGGTCAGTTTTAACATTCCATCTCACATTTCAGCTGCCTAAGATTAAGGGCAGTAAGCCTGACTGGAGAACATTTTTAACGTAGGCATATCAGACTCTCTTTCAAATTAATTTAAAGCCTAATTCTGTTTATAGTTGTACCTGTTGTCCCTGATTTATTCAGTGTGGTTTGTTAAGGTTTTCTGTTTGTGCAAGTTACTTGGACATTAGGATCTGCCGTGGCTTCACTTGTTTCAAATCGAGGCCATGGCCTGTATTTTCATGGCTAAGGCAAATCCAAGCTGCAATTTTTAAAATATATAATTTATGTAATTAAATAGCACTGTCTTCCACACAAATGTCACCCCAGGCACTGTACTTACCACCGTATTGCCCTCAGGTTGCCTGTGTCACTTCGATGTTCCACATGTATCCAAAATACTCCCTTAGTATGGAAGATATCTTTTCATTTTGATCCCCATGTAGGAATCCTACACATTGCTGTGGAGGTTAATTTCCAGGCTCTGCGTGAATGCTGGTCAAGGTATCAGCATTCACCAATGTGCAGTCACTGATGGAATTCATTAAACAGCACTCGTCGAATTTCTAAATGCTGCGGTAATAGCTATGAACCCAGAAGGGTCCCTGCTTGGAGCTGTGCTGTTGGCATAAACCAGAAAGTTAGATCTGTCATTGTATAATTATCACATCTCTTAAACATCAGAAACTGCTTCAAGTAGAGCTCAGTCATGTAGTCACATTGAGTTTTCTTTTTGGACACACTGAGATTCAAAAGTAGTGTAGTGATGAACAGACTATTTCAGCTAGAGATGAATAAAATAGGCCCTGATTTTCCACTCGCCAGACCATCATTATTCCGGCCTGGATGGGAATTATTTGTGGCGACACTGCAGAATCTCGTTGTGCAGATTCGAAAGGAATTGCTGGGGAAATTGAAGATTCTGCTGGTCAATTCCTCTACGCCTGGAATCTTCTTAAAGTGTCCATTTAAATCCGAGAATTTGGTGGGTCAGGAAAAGTTACATTACTACATAGCCTAACTTGAGTAAATATTCAAGTAACCCCATATTGAGCTTACACACCCCCAATTTTATGTCTACCAGACCAATTACACCACCCAGAGCCAGACCCAACACCTGCCTCAGCTTCTCGTTGCAACACAAGATTGTGAAATGGCTTTCAATAGTGAATGCTGGAACTGTGATGTATTCTGAAAACGCACACCATTTCACTGTCAGATTAAGTTCCAAACATCAAAGAAATGCTTTTTGTTAAAGCACATTTTGCGAATCCTTTTGCTGTGTCTGATTGAACTGTGTAATTCATGTTCAAACATGATGCAAAAGAATGAGATTGTGATGATACCACGTTTGGTTCTCCCCTCTCAAGCAGAAGCTAATTCTAGTACCCACATGTTTCTGCCTTTAACTGATCTGTGGTATAAAATGGAAAATAGCCTGACAATAAACCTTGCAAAATATCCTTCACAGTAGGCTAATTCAGAGCACACTTTCACTGGCAAGATACCAGCCATCACTTTGGTAATGAGTGAAAAAGATGATAGTTTTAATCTAACTTTAAACCTAATTTTAATCAAGATCTTGATTTGTAGGCTGTGCAATTATGCTGACCTGAGGTGATAACACAGAAAGGAATGGCATGCGCTTATGGTAATGCCTTATCACATCTTGCAGGTTGTCCTAAAGCACTGCACGTACAACAGCTTGATTCCAAAGATTATTTTTCTTTAGTTTTTCATAAAGTGGGCAAGGCCAGTGTTTGTTGCCCATTTTTAATCATGCCCTTGTGACTCACAAGGCCACTTAAGAGAGCAGTTAAAAGTCAACATCGTTGTGGGTCACGTGTAGCCCAGACTGGATAAAAATGGCAACTTTCCTTCCCTGAAAGGCTTTACTGAACTACATGGGTTACAACAGCAATTGATGTTAGTTTCATGGTCACCATTACTGAGCTTAGCTTTTGAAGTGCAGGTAATGCTGTAACATGGGCAAGTTTCTGTTTCTGTAAGGTTTCCATTTTCAACAGCAATAACTTGTATTTATATGATGTCTTTACAACATCATAACGTGTCCCAAGATGCTTCACGGGTACTGTCAAACAAAATTTGTCACCAAACCATAGAAGGAGATATCGAGGAAGATGATCTTAGCTCAAAAGAGCAGAATGTACAGTCAGTGAGAATGATAAGAAATATCAAGGGTCAGAATACACTGGTGGGACAGCTGTATAGCAACCAAAACTATTGGTTAGAGTTCTAATCAAGAAATTAGAAGAGTTTGTGACAAAAGCAGTGCAATAATCATGCAGGACTTGAATCTTCATTTAGACTGGGCAAATCCAACTGACAAAAGGAGTTTGTTCAAAAAGGGAAGTGGCAGAAAGCAGGAAACTAAGGCCATTTAGCTTAACATCTATCATAGGGAAAATGTTACAAGCTATTAATAAAGACATTATAACAGGGCACTTGGATATGTTCGAGGTAATCAAGCAGAACCAACATGGTTTTCCTATTTTTGTTTAACTATTTTATTGGATTGCTTGAATAAGTAACTTGTGCTGCAGATAAACCAGTGGATGTATTTTATTTGGATTTCCATTAGGCATTTGATAAGGTACCACACCAAAGGTTATTGTGGAAAATATAAGTTCAGATGTGGGGTAACATCTTGGATTGAAGATTGGCTTGCTAACAGGAAGCAGAGAGTAGTCTTTTACAGCCTAGCAGGATGTCTTGAATGGTGTGCCACAGGGGTCGGTATTGGGGCCTCAGCTCTTTCCACTTTATCTAAATGATTTAGATGAAGATATCAAAGGTATTGTAACTAAATTTGCTGATGACAAACATAGATAGGAAAGTGAGTTGTGAAGAGAACACGAGCTTACAAAGGGACATAGCTTAAGTAAGTCTGTGGGCAAAGATCTGGCAAATGGAGTACAGTGTGGGAAAATGTGAAATTTTCTACTTTGGCAGAAAGAATAAAAAAGCTTATTATCTAAGTGGTGAGCCGTTGCAGAAAGAGATCTGGGTATCCTAATGCATGTATCACAGATGGTTAGTACGTAGGTACAGCAAGTAATCAAGAAAGCGAATAGAATGTTATGTTATACTGTGAGGGGAATTGAATGCAAGAGTGGGGAGGTTATGCTTCAGTTTTACAGGGCGTTGGTGAGGCTGCATCTGGAATATTATGTACATTAATGGTCACTGTACTTAGAGAAGGATGTTAGTGCATTGTAAGCACTTCAGAGAAGTTATGAGGAAAGGCTAGATAGGCGAGGCCGATATTCTGCAGAGTTTAGAAGAAGCAAAGGTGACTTAATTGAAATGCATAAAATCCTGAGGGAACTTGACTGGGTGGATGATGAAAGGATGTTTCCTCTTTTGGGACAGTCTAGAATGAGGGGTCATTGTTTAAAATTAAGGATATGCCTTAAGGCAGATGGAGACTCTTGATTAATAAGAGAATGGAAAATTATTGGGAAACACAGGAATGTAAAGTTGAGGCTAAAATAAGATCAGCCATGATCTTACTGAATAGCAGAACAGGCTCCAAGAGCCAAGTGGCTTACTGTTGTTCTTTGTACATGTTTGTGGTTTGGAGTTTTTAGAATGCATTTGAAGCAATTTCCTGAAATAGTATGTCACAGAATTAACTAGGAAAGAGGCATAGATTGACCTTGTTTTCTGTAATGAGACAGGATTAATTATTAATCCCATGGTAAAGGATCACATGGGGGATAATGATCAATGTTTGATAGAATTTCATGCTGAATTTGAGAGAGAGTAGTCCAGAAGGAATGTATTGCACATAAAGCTGAGTACGTAGTTATGTGCAGCAAATGAATTGGCAGTTGAGAGATTGTTTGTTTAGAGTATAAAGTTTTCTCATTGAAGCACAAGATTCTGAGATGGCTCGACATGGTGAATGTTGAAAGGCCTTTACCCATACATGAAGAACTACCAGAGCGAAGGGTACGCAATCACCACTTCAAACTGAGGACTGTCTTCGTTCAGTGGGTTGTGAGTTAGCATTTGTATCCTAGGACACTGCGGATGCTTGATAATTTAGGTGTTCAAGCCTAAGATTGATCAGGTTTTTTGTATTCTCTAAGATTTGAGGGACATATGAATCAGGTGGAAAAGTGGAATTAAAGCTGAGGGTCAGGTCATCTGACCAGAAACTTGGTCAAAGATGTAGCTTTTAATGATTTTCTTAAAGGAATGGAAATAGACCGAAAGTTTTAAGAAGGGAATTCCAGAGCTTAGAACCTAGAAAAATGAACATAATCGTGGAAAAGATTTGGCGGGACTAACTGTTGATGCTGGAACTGGGATTGAGAAGTCGGTCAATATTAGTGAGCTGGAGGGTTGCATTGGGATATAGGACTGAAAGACACCAGAGAGGAAGGGAAGGACAAGGTTACTTAAAATTGCAGGAAATTAATTTGCCAAATTATGCAATATATTATTTTAATATATAATATATTGTATTATTCTGCAAGTTTATTAATGACATATATGATGTAAACTGTAGGATATTTCAATATTACTTGTTGTTAGTTTGCGTTTCTGGTTTGCCAAAGAGAAATTTCTTAATATTAGCCTATGATTAAAAATAGTATGTTCTGATTGGGCAGACAAGTTTATTGAATCCTGTGCATTGTTGCACATTTGCTAGCTGCTGGGCTTTGTGTGGGGAGGTTTAGCACAACATTCAGTAGTCAAATTTCTAGACTTATTACTGTGACACACCATGGCCAGAAACAGTGAGTTGTTTTTGGAGAGTTTATTATTATGTAGTCTGTCCAGTATATGAAAGAGGAAAATGTAGATTTAACATTTATGACTGACCATGGAGTCTCTTGCATGATTGTATGTAAAACCCTGGTTTGACACATACTTGCTTGTTGCAACATGATAACCACCCCAGTGTTTTCTGGAATGATTCTCACATTGTGTCCTTACTTTTATGAGGTGACTGTTCCTGAACTATAGATGTCAGAGAATGCTCAACCTTTCTCCTCATCACCCTATTCTCCAGTGATCTTTTTTGAACATGTTAGTTTTGGTTTACAAGAATGCTTTACTGTACTGAGATCAGTTTTGCCCATGTGAAGTGAAGGTTTCTATGCGAATTCAGTCCTTGTTCAAGGGCGTAGACTTTCATCCTTAAATAGGTGGTTGTGCTAAGGCAGAACTTTCAGTTGAAATCTCAGGATTCAGGCCCTTGGAAAATGGAAGGGAAGATACTAATTATAAAACATTCATTAGCTGTACTAAAGCAAAGCGTAAGCTGCCTGCACCACTTTCATACAGGAAAGACAACCTGCATAATTCAGTGATTACTGAAGCAATTGCAATAAAATACTTGGACAGCAGCTTGTCACTTAATTATTGGAGCTTGCAATGAGATCCTGACAGAAACTCTTCATTTATTGTGAGATTGTGCTGAGATTATTGTGTTTTGCTTTAGCTGTCAAACTGCAACATTTAACTCAAAAATTGATTTAGAAAAGTAAGTTAGTCACTCGATTCCCTCAAAATGCATATTGTTTGGAATGCGTATTTGATTAATTCCTTTGAATGATCTTTTAATCACATGGTGCTTTGGCACATGGACTTGTGAACTATGAAATGTGTGTCGTGCCTCTATTGTCTGTATTTTGGAAACTTGAACAACTTATTGCAAACACCACAAAGCATGGGATAAGTACCTTGGCAGTATCTTCACAACAGCAAATCCAGTGGCAAAGGCACCCAATAACAGTGTCCTCTCCCAAGCCAACTTTCCTAGCATTGAGGTATTAATCCCTCAAAACTAGCTTTGCTAAACAGGATATCTCACTCATATGCCTGACACCAGACTGAAGGGTCTGGTTGGGATGCTCTTGGGAGGTTCGGTGCAGACTGGATGGGCAGAATGGTCTTTTCTGCATTGTAGGGATTTTGTTCTATGAACTGTTCTACCTGGAACTCAGTCACCAAAGAATCTCGCAGAAGCATCATCCCTGCAGACGTGAAACATCAACATTGACTCATGAGTCGCCCTGGCTTGTGAAAATCCATTCTAGAAAACACTGATCATATATTGATCAATTTGGTCAGGAACGTGCAGAGGTGAAGTGAAAGCATCAGAGGGACTCCCCAAGCATCTAAAAGTTGAATGTAGCCAGTCCTCCAAGCACCACCTGTTTCGCATGTGTCAAAGTTTGCAGATCCCATACTGGACTTTTCTCAGAATCCCTGAAAGTTGACTGGAAGGAAGTCATCCTTGATCCTAGGGAACTGCATCAGAAGGAGAATATTTTGCATCTTAAATTTTGCATCTAAGCTAAAGGGTGCAGACAAAGATGACTGCACTTAAAAAGTTGTTTGTATGTGTTTCTAGGTGAATTAAATTAAGTTACATGTGGAAAAATAGCACATTATACCATGCGTTCACCAGGCTAGTCTAATTCATTGAGTAACACTAGGGGTTGGAAATGGTATGATGGCAGTGTTACTCGTAACCTAGAACCCCAAGTTAATGTTCTCAGTCCATGCTTTTGAATTGTACCATGGCAGGCAGTAAAATTTGAATTAATTTAAAAGTTGGCCGAGTGACAACCATGCAATTACTGTCAATAGTGGCAAAATCCCATCTGGTTTACTTATGTCTTCACTGAAGGGAAATCTGCTGCCCTTACCTGGCCTGACTCCCAGCAATGTCGTTGACTCTCAACTGCCCTCGAGCAGTTAGGGATGGGAAATAAATGCTGGCCTAGCCAGCAATGCAGTTATCCCATGAATGAATAAAAGAAAATTTACCTTCTCCATACAGAGTTGGTCCCAATCAGATTAACATAGTCTGGTTTAAGCGTTAGGAATTATGGTGCTGTGCCTGCTGTGTCAGACTGAATACATTACTTTAGAATCATAATGAGTGGGCTGTGGTATGGACTTGACAACCTCATCCAATTCAGGGGGCTAAACCCAAATTGAAGTTGGTTCCTCTCTTCAGGTGTCAAATAATGCTAGAATATTCCATCCCCTGGCTTTGTCCAAGAGAAGATCATGATGCGTACATACGAGCATGTGAATTCAGAGCAAGAATAGACCATTCGGCTCATCAAGCCTGCATGACCATTCGACAAAATTATGGCTGATCTGATTCCAGCCTCAACTCTACTTTCCTGCCTAATCCCGATACCCTGGTCTTCCTTTGTTGGTTAAGAACGAATATAACTTAGTTTTACAAATATTCAGTGACCTGCCTTCACTGCTGACAGGTGAAGAGTTCCATAGACTCCCAATCCTGTGAGAGAAAAACAGTCTCCTTGTCTCCACTTAAATGGGAGACACCCTTCTTCTCGTCTCTCCCACAAGGCAAAACATCCTCTCATCTTGACTTTGTAAAATCCCATGAGGATCTCACACATAGCACTGAACGTTTCCATTTTACCCTTCAATCTTTCCAAGTGCCATCGTTAATTTTATATCCAGGCAAAACTCAAATGTATGAAGGGCACCCCTAATTTCTTAGGGTTGGAGAAGGTGGCTGGCTGAGTTAGTGCCTTGACTTTCTCAGCACTGAAATGAACTATTTGTCTGTTTGTCTACACTGGCTGAAAGTGCAGTTTATACAATGTATTCCAGTTCAGAGGTGAGGGTTAATGGTTAAGATCAGATGTTAAGATCCCATTTGTTGCCTCAGTGACCTCAGATGTGCCTTTGGGAGATATACACGTGCAGATGGATGCCCAGAATTTCTTTCCAGGGAAAATGTTCAGATCGACCATGTTTTGCTGGATGGTGCATTTAGCATCCTGCACTTGGGTTGAGGGGCATGGTTCGAGTGACTAGAAAACAGCTGTTCCCATTAGTCAAAGGGTCGATAACATTTTAAAGTGAAAGGCAGGAGGTTTAGAGGGGATTTGAGGAAAACTGTTTGCACCCAAAGGGTGGTGGGGAGCTGGAATGCACTGCCCAGGAGAGTGGTTGAGACAGGAAACCTCATAACCTGCTTGGATGAGCACTTGACATGTCTTAACATTCAAGGCAATGGACCTAGTATATTTTTGATGGTACAGACTCAATGGGCTGAAGTGCCTCTTTTGTATATTCTAAGGCATAGAGTGAGGTATTGACCGGTGCTGTGATGTCCACTCCACTCTATTGCCATAATGATGCTGTGTTGCCTATCTGAGTGATTGCAATGTAGTATTGAAGGGAAACTATTGACATCACAGAATACTAGGTTTTAATCCCATGTTAAAATTGGTAATATTCAGTTGCCATAACGAAATAAATAAACGGATAAAATAGCCAAATATGTTCCCTGCAACACCCAGTAGAAACATAGAATATAGGAGCAGAAGTATGCCATTTGGCCTTTTGAGCCTGCTCTGTCATTCAATATAATCATGGCTGAACATCCAACTTAGTAACCAGTTCTGTCTTCTCCTCATATCCTTTTATCCTTTTTAGCCTTAAAGAAGAAACCTAATTCCTTCGTGAAACCATTCAATATTTTAGTCCCCACTGCTTTCTGTGGCAGAGAATTCCACAGGCTCACCATTCTCTGAGTGAAGAAATTTCTCTTTATCTCAGTCTTAAATGGCCTACCCCATTTCTTTAGACTTCTCCTGTTTCTGGATTCAGGAAAAAGAAATGCTGGAAAGGCAGTGGTTGAGTTATGTAACCACTGTTAATCTTTGGTTATGCACAGCTTTCCTTGAGCAAGCAGAATCACAGAAATATGTTTTGGTTCAGTTATTTAGTCTCACACACTGTCAGGTGGAGCTCTGCTTAAGCAGAAATGTTGTATTTACTGCACACAAGCCACCTAACCCTGGTTACCAATCAACCAAAACACTGCCTCAGATTGTTTAGAATTTGGGAAGGAAATTGAAATGTACTGAGTCACGTAACTCTTCAAGTGAAACATGTCGATGATCTGATAAATAAAAGGGTGTTGTCACTTGCTAATTGCGTCGCTCTAAATAACTGCTGTGGAAAAGAGGAACTATAAAGTCTTCAGGGATAAAACGGGGACATCACCACCCATGGACCATGATGTTAGCTTCTGACTAAGGTTACAGGCAGGGCGTCCAAAGATTCCCGATGCAGTCTTTTAAAATGTTGAGAGAAATAAAAAATAGAGGTAAAGCAAGTTATTCAAGATTAATCTGCCACTCCAGGACTCTGAACTTAATAAGTCAAAGGCTTTGCAAGGAACGATGCCAGCTGAGCTCACTGTGCTCCGAGTGTGCACTTCGTCAAGATGTCAAAATAGAGCTGAGGTTTTTCCTGGGTGTTGTCTCCAAGGACTGTTTGAACAGTAATGATGAGCAAGTCAAACAATACTATTTATTTTTGCCACTAGAATTACTGTAGCTTCACTTCACAGCTAACCTGTCCTCTACATTTCAGCTGTGAGACCTCTCTAACGAATAAAAGAGAGATTTTGCAGTTTCAGAGCAGAAGACAGCTGCTATGTCATAGTTTCATTCTGCCCTGAGTGGTAAAGCTTCCTGTGTTAGTGAGCAACATATGTTGGGATGGATGTCCAAAAAAGACACAGAAACATAAACATAGTAAATAGGAGTAGGCCATCCAGTCTTTCACCTCTCCTCCACCATTCAATAGCATCATGGCTGACCATTCAACTCATTATCCTGTTCCAACTTTCTCCCCATACCTTTTTATCCCTTTAGCCCTAAGAACTATATCTAACTCCTCCTTGAAACATTCAATGTTTTAGCCTCAACCACTTTATGTAATGGAGATTTCCACAGGCTCGCCATTGTCTGGATGAAGAAATGTCTCCTCATCTCAGTCCTAAATAGGCTATCCCATATCCTTAGTCTGTGACCCGTGGTTCTGAACTCCCTGATCATTGGGAACATTCTTCCTTCATTTACCCTGTCCGTTTTTGCTCCCACCACCACACCCCAGCGCGCGCGCGCGCACGCACACACACACACACACTTATTCTTCTAAAGTCTAGTGAATATAGAGTTTATTTTCATGTAAAAGTACACATGACAATAAATTTTTATATTCTATTCTATTTTGTTTTATTATCTTCATAGCCAGAATATCTTCCTCATAAGGGGAGACCAAGAGTGCACACAATACTCTAGGTGTGGTCTCACCGAAGCCCTGTACAACATTAGCAAGAAATTCCTGCTCCCATATTCAAACCTCATATGTATGAAGGCCTGCGTGCAGTTTGCCTTCTTCATCACCTGCTGTACCTGCATGGTTAATCACAGTGACTGGTATACAAAGACACCCAGGTCTTGCTAATCTCCCCTTTTCCCAATCTATCGCCATTTAGATAATAAAATGGAATAAAACAAAGTAAAATTAGAGATGGGACATCCTTTGGAAATAAGGTGGGTTATGCAGTAACTTGCTTATCTTTTCCATTCATTGATTGTGTTTGTCTGGGCAATTCATTTCAACTATGTTAGTCAGAAAGGAGAGGGATCACAATCTGATGTTATACAAGACCGGAATGATGATTAGGTTGGTTTTGCCCCTGAGAAAATTGAATGAGTAGAGCAGACTGCCAGCTCATGTACAGTCTTCTGATTTGCTGAATTTCTATCTAGGGTAGAGATCAAAAAAAAAATACTAAATGACATTCATCAAGAGCAGAGTGGTCTTGGGGACAATCTTTTTCTAAAGAAGTCGGAAGAATATCCAGACTTTTAAGGTTTTATAACCTTTCACTCACCCCAAGCGAGCTCTTGTGGGTTGGGGTCTGTGTGCATATTTTGATGGACAATGCATTGCCGTTGTATGGAATGGGAAGAATCAACAAGAGAGCTTTTTCCTGTATATTATGGTTTATATATTCTGTGCAGTAGTCCAATGGCATTGGCAGCAGAGTGGAGTTCCAGATGTTGCTACAAGATGCTCCAAAAGTTAGATTCTGAAGTTGGGTCTCAGACCTGGGTCTTGTCTGACCATTTCTCCTGACATTTCAGCACGCTTCCTTCTTCTGACATCCTTGCAAACCCCTGGATACTTTTTGATCACAAGGGCCAGTGCTTCAACCATCACCTCAACCTTTGCTCTCAGTGTCGCTCACTGGCAAACTGTTTCCATGAGCCTGGTCTCTCTCAAAATGAACTCTGAGTCTCTGAGCATGTCACAACCAGCTTTCTGTAGACACGGGCAGCATGGTGGCTCAGTGATTAGCACTGCTGCCTCCAGGGAGCTGGGTTCGATTCTAACCTTGGATGACTGTCTGCATGGAGTTTGCACGTTCTCCCCATGTCTGCATGGGTTTCCTCTGGGTGCTCTGGATTCCTCCCACAGTCCAAAGATGAGTAGGTTAGGTGGATTGGCCATGCTAAATAGCCCATAGTGTTTAGGAATGTGTAGGTTAGGTGCATTAGCCATGGAAAATGCAGGGGTATGGTAGGGGGATGGATCTGGGTGGGATGCTTTTCAGACGGTCAATGTGGACTTGTTGTGCCAAATGGACTGTTTCCATACAGTGGGGATTCTATAATGTGTAAACTTTATGGCTGAATGTGTCTCCCATCTCCAGAAGGCCCAGGTGGCGATCAAGCACAAGCGGTGGAAGGAACATCTGAAAAACTGAGTACTCTTCAGATACTACCTGTGGCAGGGTGCATGATTCCAGCAAATGGGCTGTTTAGTCGCCTCAGGACCTACAACCCCACGATGGAATAAAGTCATCCTCAGTCTCAAGGCACTGACTGAGAAGAAGAAAGAACTGACTTCATCCCTGAATCTAATGTACAATTAGCAAATCCACTTGCTATACTTCTGCTTCAGCACAGATATGTAATGACGACTAAACAGTTCTGTTTGTCACTCTGTCTCAGTCACACTCTTTCTTCTTCCTTGTCCTTCACATCCCTTGCTTTCTTTGTTTGGTGATTGCTTATTCTGCCTCTGCCCAGTTTTCTCCATAATGCCAACCCTCCCCGCTCTTCCTTCTTTAAAATACATCTTAAAAGTCACTCCTTTGATCAGTTCTGAGGAAGAGTCACATGACCCAAAAAAAGCCTCTGATTTCTCTCCACAGATGCTGCCAGACCTAATGAGTTTTTCCAGCAATTTCTCTATTTTTGTTTCTGATTTGCAGCATCCTCAGTTCTTTCGGTTTTTAATGTCACTCTTGTTTGATCGTGTCTTGAATTCTCCAATTCTCTTTATGTTGCCTCCTTATTGTAAAGCATCAAAAGATGACATCTTGCGGATGAAGTGTGCAAATTAAATGGAAATGTTGCAGTATGTAGCACTGTAACCATATACCTGTTTGTATCCTAACAGGACCCTTGGTCCCTCAATCTTGAAGAACTGTTTCATAGGGTGTTCAGTTGCCTTAGCTCCAGCATTGTTACTGCACTGTGAAGGAGAATGGGAGCTATTTTTTCACAGACTAAATGCCTCCTAGCACAAGTTCACTCTCTATATCCTGTAGGACCTCCATGAATTTCTAAACACTCGCTTTTGCCGGTAAGTACATGATTTGCCTATTTAATGAACTCAGGACAGCTTTGGAATCAGTATGATGGCTGCTTTCCCAGGTTTGTGTTAATTCCCAAGTGGGTGGTGTGAGATCTGTAGAGTTTTAATATCTTCTGTCGCTGTGTGCTGGGAAGTGTTTATCGAGTCAAAGCCTTTGGATGGATTTCAGTTCAAATGTTCTAATTTTAGATGCCCAATGACCTCTCTAGTGATTTGCTGTGGTTGTCACTATGATCCCTGCTGTTTTACTGAATAAACACTGCACACCGCTCTAAAGTGGCTCCCGAAGGAAGGCTACATGCAGTAAAGGATAGAAACAATTTGTTTCTCATCCCTGCTTCCATATTCAATCTGCCTGCTGCACAGCTTTGCATCAGTGATTGTGCGTAAGAAAGGGGGTGGGTGTTACTTGCGTGTCTGAGTGCCTGCATATCTTTAAACATTCTAAATAAATGAAAGTCATTCTCTTTTAATTTGACTGATGTAAGGGATAATGATAAAGAAGTGATTCATTTTCCTTCTCTGTTGGCTTGATGAAAACTAGGAGTCAATTGGAAGGAAGTTTATGAACTGCCCTATTGGGCCACAATACACTGTCTCAGCAGTGGTGCCTCCTTGATGCTTCCCTCTGTTAGATGTGTTGAGAGTTTCTGACTTTTGTAAGCCTCAGTTTAAAAACGATATGATTTCTTTCCCAGAGACTCACTTTGCCCCTTTGGCTGTGGAAACTGAAATACTTGTCACTTCATTTGCAATTCATCTATAGCAAACCTCAGGGATACGGAGTTGGGATTTCGGATCATGTCTCGGGATCAAGGGTTATGGGGGGAGAGTGGGAGAATGGAGTTGAGGAAGATATTAGCCATGAAAGGTGGAACAGACTCAATGGGCTGAATGACCTAATTCTGTTGCTATACTTATAATCTCACAGGACGTTTTTTTAAAATTCATTCTTGGGATGTGGGCTTCACTGACTGGCCAGCAGTTATTCCCTGGCCGTAGTTGCCCTTGAGAAGGTAATGGTGAGCTGTCTTCTTGAACCACTGCAGCTCATATCTGTAGGTAGACCCACAATGCCCTTAGGGAGAGAATTCCAGGATTTTAACCCCATGACTGTGAAGAAACAGCAATATTTTTTCAAGGCCCAGGTTAGTGGTTGGGAGGGGAACTTGCAGGTGGTTGTGTTCCCAAGTATCCGACCCTTGTCATTCAAATGGAAATGGTCGTGAGTTTGGAAGATGTTGTCTAAGGATCTTTAGTGAATTTCTGCAGTGAATCTTGTAGATAGAACAAACTGCTGCTCCTAAAAGTCAGTGGTGAAGGGAGTAGATGCTTAAGGATGTGATGCCAGTCAAGCTTCTTGAGAGTTGTTGGAGCTGCACCCATCCAGATAAGTGGGGAGCATTCCATCACACACCTTGGTAGATGGACAAGACTTTAGGTAGTCAGGAAGTGAGTTACTCACCACAGCATACCTAGCCTGTGATCTGCTGTTGTGGCCATTGTGTTTATGTGGCAAGTCTAGTTGAATTTCTGGTCAATGGTGACACCATGATGGTGATAGTGGGGGATTCAATGATGGTACACCATTGAAAGACAAGGAGCACTGGTTAGATTGTCTCTTATTGAAGATGGTCATTGCCTGGCACTTGTCAATCCAAGCCTGGATATTGTCCAAATCTTGTTGCATTTGAACAGAGACTGTTTCAGTATCTGAGGAGTCGTGAATGGTGCTGAACATTGTGCAATCATTGGCGAATATCCTCACTTCTGACCTTATGATGGAAGGAAGGTCATTGAAGCAGCTGAAAATGATTGGGCCTAGGACATTACCCTGAGGAACTCCTGCAGAAATATCCTGAAGCTGAGGTGACTGACGCCCAACAACTATAACAATCTTCCTATGTGCCAGGTATGACTCCAACCAGTGGAGAGTTTGCTGCCTGATACCCAGTGATTCCAGTTTTGTGAGGGCTTGTTCATGCCACACTCTGTTGAATGCAACCTTGATATCAAGGTTTGTCACTCGCAGCTCACCTCTGGAATTCAGCTGTTTTATCTATGTTTGAACCAAGCTGCAATCAGGTCAGGAATGAGTGATCCAGGCAGAACCCAAACTGGGTGTCACTGAGCAGGTTATTGCTGAGCAGACGCTGCTTGATAGCACTGTTGGTGATACCTTCCGTCACTTTACTGATGATTGAGAGTAGACTGCCTTCAACCACCTCCAACACTTACCCTCCACCTGGGCCTTTTACCTGCACTCAGTCTGTTCATTGAGAACTTGTCGACATGACATTGGTCACCTCAACTTCTCTGCCTCACTTTACCCATTCCGACCTATTTCCCTCTGAAGTGACTGCAATCCGTACTCTCAGATCCAACTGTGACTTTGTAATCCAGCCTGCTGACAAGGGTGGTGCTGTTTTGTCTGGTGTACCGACCTCTAC
Source organism: Rhincodon typus (assembly GCF_021869965.1). Taxonomy (NCBI): domain Eukaryota; kingdom Metazoa; phylum Chordata; class Chondrichthyes; order Orectolobiformes; family Rhincodontidae; genus Rhincodon; species Rhincodon typus. The sequence continues at coordinate 16,588,228 of NC_063369.1, forward strand.
GTTGTGGAGGTTGAGCGCCAGCTGTCAGATACCTCCCCTATCGCCCCGGATCAAGATCCCACCATGGAACACCTGGCTGTCGTGTCCTCAATGGTCACTAATCTCATTTTGACTGGTGATTCCCCAACCCCCACCTCCAAGCTCATAGTCTTCCCAACTCCGCACATTCTACTTCTACCTCCTTCCACAAACAGGACTGCCCAGGCAGACCCATTATTTCTGCCTGCTGCTGCTCCACAGAACTTTTCCTACCTCGACTCTATTTCTTCCTACCTTCAGTAGGTCCAGTCCCTTCCCACTTCCACTGAAGTGATTCATCTGATGCTTTGCGTCAGTTTCAGAATTTCCAGTTCGCAGGCTCCAGCTGCCTCCTCTTTACCATGGACGTGCGATCCCTTTACACATCCACCTCCTATCCGGATGGTCTCAGGGCTCTTTGCTTCTTCCTGGAAAAAAGCCTGAACTGTCCCCATCCACCACCTGGCTCACTCTGAACAACTTCTCCTCGAACGCCTCTCACTTTCTTCAGGTCAGAAGGGTGGCCGCAGGTACTCACATGGGCCCAGTTATGTCTGGCACTGTGTGGGGCACATGGAGCATTGCTTGTTCCAGTCCTACTGTGGCCCCCATCCACAACGTTTTCTCCGATACATTGACAACATCATCTGTGCTGCTTCCTCCTCTTGTCTAGAATTGGAAATCATCTATTTCACTTCTAATTTCCACCCCACTCTCAATTTCACCCGGCACATGTCTGACTCTTCCCTTCTCTTCCTCAACAACTCTGTTTGTGTTTTCAGAGATATGTTGGCACTAATATCCACTCTAAATCTGCCGACTCCCACAGTTACCTTGACAGTACATCCTCACATCCTGCTTCCTGTAAATACTCTTTTCCAGTCTCCCAGTCTGTTCATCTCCGTCACATCTGTTTTGATGGTGCTAACTTCGACAAGGGGGCCTCCAAAATGTCCACCTTCTTCCTCAACTGAGGATTCCCCACCACCGTAATTGACAGGGCCCTCTGCTGTGTCTGATCAAACTCCGCACTTCCACCCTCACCCCCTCCCTTCCTGCAACAGCGATAGGGTCCCCCTGGTCCTTACATACCATCCTACCAGCATCCACATCCAAAGCACCATTAGCTGCCATTTCTGCCACCTCCAGCGGGATGCCACCCCCTTCCTTGTCTACCTTCCACAAGGACCATTCCCTCCAGAACACCTTGGTCCACTCCCCTTTCACTCCCAGCATCACCTCACACCCACATGGCACCTTCCCATGTAATTGCAGAAGGTGTAGCGCTTCCCCATTTAGTTCCTCCGTCCTCACTATCCAAGGCTCCAGATATATATTCCAAGTGAAGCAGCTGTACTTTACTCAGTTTGTCTACTACATTTGCTGCTCACAATGTGGTCTCCTGTACTTTGGGGAGACAAAATGCAGATTGGATGACTGCTTCACAGAACACCTACGTTCTGTCCACAAAAAAGACCCTGAGCTTCCAGTTGCCCATCATTTCAACACACCACCGTGTTCCCTGGCTAACATCTCTGTCTCAAACTTGCTGCAGTGCTCCAACCAACCTCAGTCCGGAACAACAACATCTTATTTTCTGCTTGGCAACGCTGCAGGACTTAAGCAATAAAATTGTTGAATTCAGTATTGAGCACGTTCTCCCAAATCCTTACCCAAACCCTGACAACACCAGACCTTGTCATTCACATGGACTGCTACCACAAACAGTCCATTGTCAGCCACTAACTGTTCCTATAACAGCTATTCATTCTCCCAGTCTAACCTTTACCATTCCTTTGTCAGTCCAACTGTTTTTCTGTCTCTCTGGGCTCCATTCCACCTACCATTTACTCCTTTCCCATCCCCCCTACCCCTTTAGCATATATACCAACCAATCAGTTCTGAAGAAGTCACTGGGTCCAATACGCTAATTCTGCTTGCTCCCCACAGATGCTGCCAGACCTACTGAGCTTTTCCAGCTACTTTTGTTTTTATTTCTGATTTTGAGCATCTGCAGTTCTTTGGCTTTTTTAAATCGAGTGTAGACTGATGTGGCACTAATTGGCGGGTTTGATTTGTCCTGTATTTTTGTGTACAGGACATACCTGGGCAACTTTCCACACTGCTGGGTAGATGCCAGTTGTAACTGTACTGAAAGAGCTTGGCCTAAGGAGCGGCAAGTTCTGGAGGACAAGTCTTCACGATTATCTCCAGAATGTTGTCAAGGCCCATAGCCTTTGCAGTATCCAGTGCCTCCTACCATTCTTTGATATCACATGGACTGAATCAAATTGGCTAAAGACTGTTATCTGTGATGCTGGGGACCAATGGAGGAGGCCAAGATTGATCATCCGTTTGGCACTTCTGCCTGAAGATTGCTGCGAATACTTCAGCCTTATCTTTTGCACTGATGTACTGGGCTCTCAGTAACATGGCACTCTCTCATCACTACACTGATTACATATTTATTTTCTGGAGTGAGACTTGAGCCAACAACCTTCTGTTTGGGAAACAAAAGAGGTGTCAATGAAGCTAATGGAAAACCTGCCTCGGAATAGTAGTTGCTGAAAGGCTTCAATTGAATGCTGAACACGTGAATGCTCTTTCCTCTATCTGTATCCATGGATAGGTTGTAGAAACAGTTAGCTGTTACAATGCTTCACATCTCCGTCTGATCGATGGAGTATGACGTGTTCGTATTGAAGTTAGGCATAAAATCGCAAAACACTCATGGAGTACATGGTGAGTTATATTGCTCATTTTGTTGCTCTTAAAGTATTCCTAGTGACTTTCAAGAGGGTGTTCAAAACTACACTTATCAGTTGATGATTGTCCTTGTTGTGTAGGACAGCTAGTTACGTAGGGTTATTTTAAGTTTGATGTGCCTCCACTTCATTAAAGGTTGAACCAGATCCACCCCTCAAGTGTGCCCTGGCCCAGTAATCCAATTCCTGAACCCTTGGCCCTTCAATGCATCATTTATGATTGGTTGTCTGGTTTAGAAGTCTTCATACTGTGCTCAAAATAACTTTACAGACCAGAGCTAGAGGTAGGCTGATCCTTACGTAGTGAGTAATGAAAAGCTTGTTTGTGCTGATGATTGTCATGTTGGCATACTCAGGTAGACAATCTCCTAGCTATTTCAGAATAGGCTGTCCATATCATGCAAAGAAAAACTCTTTACTTGTGTGGCTTTCACAGCAAACTAATTGGGAGTCTTGGCAAATAGGGATGATTTTCCAGATTGTTTCAATCTGCTCACTAAAGAAAATCATGTGACCCTACACATTGCGTATCAGTAAACTACTGTACGACCACGAAGCATTATCGTCAGGCCTAATCATGCCCTTTAACAAACGCTTTCACATTCTAGTAGGAAACACTAAACAGTATTTAGGACAGGAAACTCTGGCTTATTTTCTTTACCCGTATCAGAAGTGAGCTGAGAATTGTTTTTGCACTCCTTTTGTACCTTATTTCAGTTAACTCAGTACAGACCATATCTTTTCTGATCTGGTTATTTGCTTAACTATCTGAACCATCAGGGCAGCTTAGCTGTTTGTTTTAAATCAACAGTACCATCAAATAATTTCTTTGCAAGCTGAAAGTTTGATTCTCGCATTGAAATAGTGGTGGATGTAATAGAACATAGAACATTACAGCGCAGTACAGGCCCTTCGGCCCTCGATGTTGCGCCGACCTGTGAAACCAATCTGAAGCCCATCTAACCCAAACTATTCCATTATCATCCATATGTTTATCCAATGACCATTTAAATGCCCTTAAAGTTGGCGAGTCTACTATTTTTGCAGGCAGGGCATTCCACGCCCTTACTACTCTCTGAGTAAAGAACCTACCTCTGACATCTGTCCTATATCTATCACCCCTCAATTTAAAACTATGTCCCCTCGTGCTAGCCATCACCATCTGAGGAAAAAGGCTCCCACTGTCCACCCTATCTAATCCTCTGATCATCTTGTATGTCTCTATCACGTCACCTCTTAACCTTCTTCTCTCTAATGAAAACAACCTCAAGACCCTCAGCCTTTCCTCATAAGACCTTCCCTCCATACCAGGCAACATCCTGGTAAATCTCCTCTGCACCCTTTCCAATGCTTCCACTTCCTTCCTATAATGTGGTGACCAGAACTGTACGCAATACTCCAAGTGCGGCCGCACCAGAGTTTTGTACAGCTGCAACATGACCTCATGGCTCCGAAACTCAATCCCTCTACCAATAAAACCTAACATACTGTACGCCTTCTTAACAACGCTATCAACCTGGGTGGCAACTTTCAGTGATCTATGCACATGGACACCGAGATCTTTCTGCTCATCCACACTACCAAGAATCTTACCATTAGCCCAGTACTCTGTATTCCTGTTACTCCTTCCAAAGTGAATCACCTCACACTTTTCTGCATTAAACTCCATTTGCCACCTCTCAGCCCAGCTCTGCAGCTTATCTATGTCCCTCTGTAACCTGCAACATCCTTCCGCACTGTCCACAACTCCACCAACTTTGGTGTCATCCGCAAATTTACTAACGCATCCTTCTACGCCCTCATCCAGGTCATTTATAAAAATGACAAACAGCAGTGGCCCCAAAACAGATCCTTGAGGTACACCACTAGTAACTGAACTCCAGGATGAACATTTCCCATCAACCACCATCCTCTGTCTTCTTACAGCCAGCCAATTTCTGATCCAAACCGCTAAATCACCCTCAATCCCATGCTTCCGTATTTTCTGCAATATGGTACTGATACACTCTCTGATTACTTTAAAGTCCTAGTGTCGGTTACTCTTTGTGTATTTACCTTTTGCCTTTAGCTGTGATAAAGATGAGTGCCTGTGGATATCTGAATCTTCCTTTTAAAGTTATGGACCTTTAATGTTACAAATTTCTTATGTTTTATACAGTGCAACACTTTGACCAGGTTGTTTAGCAAGTTGAATATTTATAGTGCTGCTTGCAGCTGGCAGAACCTATTGGATGTCAGTGAACCGTGATCTTGAAGGGAGCTTCATGGAGTGTGGAAGAAGTCAGTGGTCCTGTTATGAAATGCCAGGAATGGTGCATTGAATGACAGAGTTCTGCTGACATCTAACATTTAACGCTTACTTGCGTTTAAAACAGATTGGTGATGTTTCTCATTGCTGTTTTGTGGGATTTGGCTGCAGCACTTCCCTGCATAATATCAATGAATATTTGTTTTATTTCTTTGCAAGATTTATTTATCATTTTGTTTTATGGAGTATTTAGTTGGCTGTACAAGAATGAAAGTTGTTGTTCTTCATTCTTTATGACAAAGTAGTGTCTCAAAGGTCCCCTGTGCTAAGTGACAAATCAGCCACAACTGAAACCAAATCTCAGAAAAGCTGCCATAATGCCCATACAAGAATGCTTTCTCTGTAAATCAAGGTGAGCTGTTTAGTAATTGTTTTAGATCCAGTGACTCTATTAATAGGGGGATGCTCTGAATGTGTTTGGTTGGAGATTTACCGAAATGCCAACGTCCCCAGGGGCCCTGTGTTTAAGGTACACCTAATGTTTGAGTGTGAACAAGCAGCCCAGAAAGGCAGCAACATTGCTTTGCAATTTGTATACATAAATGTCCAAGACTGGAGATCCTTGGCACCCTGCTCTGAAGCATCAAATATTTGGAGCCATTCTGGGCCATCATGTCTGCTGGGATGGAACTTCTCTCCAGTAGATCTGCAGATCTGCTCATGTCAACGTCCCACATCCGAGGGATAGGGCTACATCATTTATGCTGGTGGGCAGGGTGTTTGGAGCATGCATGCAGCCCAGGTGCTGTGGATTAGTTGTTAAATTATGTGTGATGATGTGACTGAATTAACTTCAGAATGAAGCATTAAACATTGGATGACTTTGTCAATAAATGAGCGCAATTACCTGTTGCTAACAGACATTTCCAGAAGCTGAACTTTCAGGGTGTGGTCATGTGCCTTTTGGGGTATACCCCAACACATCTTAAATCCTCTTTGTAGAAGAAAATATAAAGTATCTATATAATTTCAAAAGCTAAATGGTTTGCAAGTTAACATTGTTAAGTCTTGTGATACCCTGCTTGAGATGTTAGGTTAAGCAGTGCTGCTTCGCTGAGACTGTGTCTGAGCTGCTGTTATACATGGAGTGCAGCTTGTACTGAAATTAGATTATATCTGTGGTTTACCAGTGGAATTGGTAGAGTATTCTGCAAATCTCCAAATTTACACCCTCCTTTGTAAACAGATGTTCCTTTGTGGCATAAAGTACAGGTGGGCTGATTTCAAATTCAGAATTGTTGCCTTTCGTTCAACGGCTCAGCATATATTGGAAATTGGTATTATTAGTCATTCACACCAACGCACTGTAGCATCACCATAAGCTAACACATTGTTGGGCTCAGTAACTATGACAATCTTTGCTTAACAGCAAAGCAATCTGTGTTAGTTTATGTTTAGTCAGCCTTCCTGGCCTGAACCGCATTGTGACGTTAAAGACAGAGACTAATTGTCAATTCTAAAATTCAACAGCCCAGCCAACCCACAATTCAATTCATTCTGACTTATCAAACCCTGTACCTAAATTGTTCATCCCGCAGGCTAGAAGCTTTGTGAATTGCGATATTTGTCCAAATGTTGGGAGTAATATATTTCTGTTATTTTGTTACAGTGAAAGATTTCTTAGAGAAAGCGAGAGAGGAGTTCTTAGAGAAATGGGAGTCCCCACCACAGGTAAGTCATTGTCTTTCAAGAGAGCCTGAAATAGGTAGGTCACATAATGCACACATTCGTTAGTGTAAAATAATCAAATTAAATTGGATTGAGATGTTTTCTGTGGAGATGCAGCATAGATAAGGAAAATTGCGGCAGAATTTGCATGCTGTACATGGCCTTTCCTCTGACTGATCACTTCCTGTAGATGCCTGTTGACCTATGCTGTAATTCAGCGGGAACTTAATCCCATCCCCTCTTAGCAGAATTTCGAAGAATTTCATCCTTGAGTATCTGTAGCCCAGAAAGTTAGCAACATTTCTGTGAGGTTTGTATGATTTTAAAACTTTTGGCCTGGTAATTCCTCTCACGCTGTTGTTTTTGTGGAAGTGTACCAGAATGGAACTTCCTATCTGACCATATCCCAAGGAGAGAGCCATTTGCACAATAGGTCCAACAACCCACCAGTACATTGCACAGGGGAACTTGGAGTGATACCATGGCCCTCTGCCAGGAAATGCCTGCATACATGGAGATGTAAACAGTGTGCACTAGATACCTCAAATCCCTCGAAAAATATCACGAGTGATGCCTCTGTAAAATCCTGCAAATTCACTTACAGGATAGGTGATCTGATATCAATGCCCCGTCCCAGATCAAAATCCTCATTATCAGGCAATGATTCCACTCAATCAGCTGCATCAGGTAGGCCACATCATCTTCATGCCTGATACAAGACTTCCAAAACAAGACCTTTACTCTGACCTTTGACATAGCAAGAGGTTACCAGCAGGACAGAGGACACACTTCAAGGAGGTCGACAAAACCTCCCTGAAAAATTCAATAACAGCACCAACTTGTGGGAATCTCTTAGCCAAAGACTGCAGGATAAGCCGATCAGAGTGAAAGAAATTATCCCAGATATGAAGGGCTACCAAAGAAGGCAGAACATAGTTTGGTTTGATTTAAAAGCTCAAAGGAGGAATAAAAGTTAAAGTGCTTGCTACTCCTTGAATTTTTTTTACTATTCTCACAGTGGCAGTGGGCTCTTGGAGATGGATTGTGGCAGTCTGCCCCATTCTATTTCTTTTTTTGTCCACTCATGGGACCTGGGTGTTGCTGGCTGACCAGAATTTTTTGCCCATCCCTGATGCCCTTGAGAAGGTGGTGAGCTGCCGCCTTGAACCACTACACTTCATGTGCTGTAGATTGACCCTCAATGCCATTAGGCAGGAATTCCAGGATTTTGACCTAAGTCAGGACGGTGAGTGGCTTGGAGAGGAGCTTATAAATGGTGGTGCTCTCAAATTTTTTCTGCCATTGTCCTTCTAAATTGAAGTGGTCCTGGGTTTGAAAGGTGCTGTCTAAGGCTCTTTGGCAAATCTCTGCAATGCATCTTGTTGTTGTACATGCTGCTGCCACTGAGTGTCAGTGGTGGAGACAATGGATGCTTGTGGATGTGATGCCAGTCAAGTGGGCTGCTTTGTCCTGTTTCTTAAGCATTCTTGGAGCTGCACTTATCCAGCAAGTGGGAAGTATTCTATCGCATTTCTGACTTGTGCCTTGTAGATGGTGGACAGACTTTGGGGAGTCATCATTTTTAAAGCAGAGGAAGGATTTTGCATTTATATTGATCTTTATGACCATCAGACAGCGCAGTCATTGCTGTGTTGTTGTGAAACTCAGTAAGCAATTTGCACACACAAGATCAGATTTCTTTCTTGGTGATGTTCATTTGAGGGTAAATATTGACCAGGACAGAAATAGTGACACTATTCTTTGAATAATGCATTTAGGTCTTAGCAGGATGTCTTGGGGAGTTTGACATGCCATCAATCCCTCCCCATAAGAGGCGGGAGAAGCAGCACTAAACACCAAAAAATGGCTTTTGTTTTTGTTTTTGCTTTTTGCAGTTGCTGTTTAATAGCAATTGAAGGGAAAACATATTATATGGAATTTATTTTCCTCCTTTTGCTGAGGGGCACTGATACTCGCACTGGCCCCCGACGGCTGTTTGAGGCAATGTAATGTGGAGCTCTGATGCAAGATTAGGCCGTAGAGCAGCCCTGATCTCATTAAGTGGTGGAACATGCTCAAGTGGCTAAATGGTCTACTCCTGTTCCTGCCCCTAGGTTCCTAGTCAGCCAGGCAGTTCTCAAACAATGCCAATTCCCACCTGGTCAACTGCTGCTCAGTGGACATTACATGGTGGCAAAATCCTCCTAGAGCACTCCCAACTTCCACAATAAGAATAAAATTCTTAGAAGTGTACAGGGAAGGGTGAGGATATATTTTTTTTTTTTTTAAATAAGGAGAAGAAAAGTTTTGTGAAGAGTCAGCAAAAATAGTCATTGCACCTAAACCAATTATTGGAAATTCAAAATGGGTGAAGAAAGGCTTAATTAATTGCCATTTTCTCTATCAGTTGTATTAAGAAAATACATCAAGTATTCATCCTATCTTTTGTGCTTTTCATGCTGTTGCACAAATTTCTGTTTCATGCTAAAGAAACAAAGTTGGTGAGTTAGGAGGTGATAAGAAACCCTGCAGAGTCAAGTCTACATGGAACCATAATATCTGCAAACTCATCTGGCTAATTCCACATTAAACCAAGAGAAGTGTAAATTATGACCCACAGTAATCAAAGGCGCAAGAATCGAGCTCTGAATGTACCTAGTGTTTGGCTAACAGCAAATAAAATTTGCAGGGTTGGACTGTTAGATTGTGCTTTATAATGTGCGAAGCACCACATTACAGTTAGAAATCCAATGGGACATTTCCTGGAAATTCCATAATAATGCAGTTCATCACAGTCTAGATGTCACACTTTGTTACACAATGCAACCAATTTCTTGCAATTTTCTGGAGATGGGGGCATTACAAATAGAAATTACTGCCATTAGTTGGATTCCAACAGGGAGTACTTGAACAATAGTCATATAAGCGATAGATCAGGTTAGTAACTAACATATACAAACACGTTCCTGGTTAGTCTCAAGCAACCTCATAGGAGATTAGAGTTCTGTAATATGAATAATGGCTGGCAACAGAGTGCAAGATTTTGCAGAGGGCAGAACATTCAAAGTGTTTACATCTTAAGAAAGCTTGGTAAAGTAGTACGTGAATAGTGCTTCAGATATTATAGGGCAGAATTTCCTATTCCTGAGGCTGAGAATAATTCCTAAGAATAATAGCCACAGTGCTCACGTGCTCTTAGGGAGTTTGCCTACATTACTGGCTGTGAGATTCTTCTGCTTGATTTTTCCAATACTTGCTGTCCCAATATCTTTCACTTCTAGTTAACAATACAATGTATTTTCAAATCCGCCATGTGCTAATCCTGCCTCAGTCAATGTACTGTAATATCACTGCAGCAGGACTGCAGTAAATATCAAAGTCCACAATCCAGATTCAGGACTACAAGTAATCAATAACCATGGACATTTATTGATAGTGATTAAAAATTCACAACAGTCAGTGATAATGTGTAGCTCAGCTTTGAAAGTGTGCTGTGTGTTGATGACCTAGTTTAAGGAATGTGCTGTTTGATAGCAATGAGCTGGCTTAGTAAATAGTCACGAAAGTGCAATCCACTACTTACAGCAAATCTTATCTTTTGTTATCAGCAATTTTATAACAATCATATGCTTTAAGTCTGTTTCTATTGAAGGAGGGATTATGCTATGATAAATTGAATAAAAGTAAATGGTTCCTTCAGCATAAAGACAGTAATGGGTGTGTTTTATTATTTATCCTTACTGTAGAAGAGCAAAGAAGCTGATGGACACCAGTAGAGCGATAAACATTTGTACATTTATTGTCTTGGTATTTAAGGGAAAGGTTACTGTCACTGTGGGCGTGTTTCTGTTTGTCAAGTTGGGAGTTGGTTTGAATGGAGATTGTGTTGTATAATCCTTTTGAGCCAAACAAGACAGGCCATAGAATTTTTTTGTGATCTGAGTAGGTGCTGTCCTTAATCGGCCAATGGGAAGTTTCTTTGAAGAAGGGAAAATGAAATATGTTGGAATTCCTCCCCATCATCTGAAAAGGAAGTAAACAAAACAGCCCTGTGTGGCTCTGAAGTAAAATAACACACTAAAAAACTCAACTGGCTGCAGAGATGCTAAAGCTAACATCTGGCGACAGTCAAGCTAGGAGAGTGACTGCACTGAGGCTCAGTAGGAACATAAGATTTTCTGTTCCAGTGTTGCTCTTGCAAGTTACCATCTGCCCAACTGTTAATCTGCTGATCTGCCTGATTTTACAAGGTTGACTTCAACAATGTAGGAAGCAATAGCTCCTTGCCACATTGTGCTGGCATTGTCAGCTCACCCAGAGGTTAACAGCCGATAACTGCTGCAGACGATCAACACCGTGCAATCAGGTTGGGGATGCTTTACCCAAATAAGATGGGTCCGTTATGCAGTAGCCGTGGGGATTTAACATTCGAGAAGTTAAATAGACAGATCTGGAAAAAGAAACAGAAGGGGTGGAATGACAAGCAAACAAATGCATTGAGGCAGTTGAACATAGCTATATAAGTTAATCTTCATCTATGAATGTGGGACAGAGGATACAGTCATAGTCTGCCTATGTTGGAACTTGATTGGCCTGGCATTTGTCCAAAGGTAAATACTGGAGAAACCGCTTTCCCAATATTATGGATATACTTAAAATGTCATATTCCCAGAAACTTGTGACAAAGCCTCCTTACCAATTTAGTGGAAATGGAAAACAGCAAAAGAAGGAACTTAGAAGTTGCATGGCCTGTCCCCAGTTTGCCCAGAATTTTTTATGTTGGTGGGAAGGTAGATTATCTCTGTAATGGCATAAAAGATCACATCTAGGGGAGGCAATAGACTAGTGGTGTTACTGTTGGACTGTTAATCCAGAGACCCAGGCAGTGTTCTGGGGACCTGGTTTTGAGTCCTGCCATGGCAGATAGTGGAATTTGAATTCAATGAATAATTGGAATTTAAGAGTCGAATGATGACCATGAATCCATTGTTGATTGTCGGAAAAAACCCATTTGATTCATTAATGTCCTTTAGGGAAGGAAACTGCAATCCTTACCTGGTCTGGCCTACATGTGACTCCACACCCACAGCAATGTGGTTGACTCTTAACTGACCTCTGGGCAATTAGGGATGGGCAATAAATGCTGGCCCGGCCAGTAACACCCTCATCCCACGAATGAATAAAGAAAATAAATTATACAATTGAAGCTAGATCCCAACATTGAGCCAATAGACAAGTCAACTGAAAAATGTCTGAGGTGTTAAATAGTTGGAATTTTGGTCTGCACCCATTTTCCAAATAGTTACTCCCTCTTTGTGTAACCAATTGGAAAATCCAACCCCGCCCCCAAAACACGCACGCCATTTAGTACATTTTATAGCATATTATGATGTTTAAACATAGTGAAGTGTGTTGCACAATCACTTACTTTGAGTAATTCCACAAATAGCAACAAATGAATCATCAGTCAAGCTGCTTTTCTCTCTGAAGATGTTGGTTGATCCTCCTCCTTAAACAATGGCCTGAATTCTTTACAATTCACATAACTTGATGAAACCAACATCTCAAATGATCTCACTCAGTATTCCAATGGAATATTAGTCTGGATTATAGCATCAAGCTCAACTATGAGCTTTCAATCCTCTGACCCAAAGCTCTGTCTTGATGAAGTATATCACCTAGTTGTGCACCTAAATATTTTTCAAATGGAACATATTTTCCATTATTTTGACGTTCCTGCATTTTAGAGGGCATACATCCTGTGGGTCTCATAGTCACAAGTACATTTAGCTGAGAAGGATATCTTCCTGATATCAACCCTAAGCTTACCTTTCACAAGCTTGTCCCTTTGTTCCATTGTCTTGCAGTTAGTTATTTGATTTGAAATCATGCTCACAGTTAAGGTTTCCCATTCCATTTAATAACTTCTAAAACCCTAATAAAGGTTTTTATTCAGTCAGCTCCATAGAAGCCCCAACTCCCACCTCAGCCGTTCCATTTCTACATGATTGAGTTCTGTTGATACTGTAACCTTCCCTGAACCATTTTAAAGCTTGGATCTTTCCTTGTCTGGTGAACTTTGTTTCCCATGGATCCTTGCATGTCTACATTCCCTAGCAGTGGGGATAGGCCAGATCTCTGCAGTAGTTTTAAAAGCAAGATAGTAGCCAGTGGGTTCAGCTCAGCCACTACCACATAAATTGTTGCTGATTGTGGATACTTCACTATTTGTTCACAAAGAACGTGTTATCCCAAGTACAGGGAACAACAGGAGAGTTTGTTTCCTCTTAGTGCTTCACCTGCCTCAAGCTTTCAAACTGATGGGTGGTCCTGATATGGTGTTCAGCACTGTTTCATAGATTATATATACACCTGGGGAGAATATAATATTGTTAGCATCTTTAACCCATTATAGGTAATTGAGTCTGACTGTGAGCTGAAACTTAAGATAAAACTGTAATGAGATGGAGGAGTTATAATGGAAAACTTAAGAAATGCAACACACAGATTGCATGAGCCAACAAGAGTGGCTAGGTTATATTAAAATGGATACCACTAATTATTAATGATGATTAATTGCTAACTATCATAGACTACAACACAATATGATCAGGACAGAGGGCTTTGGTCAAATCTTTATACGTTAAACATTGGGATTTAACCACCTGGATATTGAAAAGACAGTTGCAGGAAAATCATAAGCAAAGGTGACCATCAAGCCTATTCATTGAGACAGTTGGACATTATTGCATCATGTCAGACAGGCTACAAAACCAGAAGCTGCACTGGATTTAACAGACAGCAATTGACCAGAATTGTTATTGATATGGAAATATCAGCTTGGCTCAGTGGTACATAGAACATAGAACAGTACAGCACAGTACAGGCCCTTCGGCCCACTCTGTAGCTATGTTATCCTGTGAGTCAGCAAACTGTGGGTCCAAACACCACTCCAGGACATGCGGGCATGCACTAGGCTGATGCAGAGTAGGCAATGGTCTAGTGGATTATTGCTGGACTGTTAATCCAGAGACCCAGGTACTGTTCTGGGGACCTGGGTTTGAATCCCGCCAAGGCAGACGGTAGAATTTGAATTCAATAAATATCTAGAATTAAGAATCTAACGGTGACCCTGAATCGATTGTCGGAAAAACCCATCTGATTCACTAATGTCCTTTAGGGAAGGAAACTACCATCCTTGCCTGGTCTGGCCTACATGTGACTCCAGACCCACAGAATTGCCCTCCGGGCAATTAGGAATGGGCAATATATGCTGCCTAGCTAGCGATGCCCACATCCCATGAATGAATAATGAAAAAAACATCAGGGGAGAATTGCAGTGTCAGAGATTTTGTCTTTCAAATGAGACAGTAAAGTGTGGCCTGATATACATGCTCATGAGATGGAAGTGAACAGCTCAAAGTTATTCTTGTGATTTGCCCAAAGTTTTGGCATTAATCTACATCACAAGAATGGATTAACTGACAAGTAATTCCATTTGTCTTTTGTGTGTCTTTGTTGTGTTTGATTACAGAACAGCAACAGGATATCAAAGGCTCTACGTAAATTCAAATCCCTTTTATTTCTTTCTAACCTGAAGTACAATGCTTATTTGGATTAATGTATTTTTAGACTCCGGTTGTCAGGACATTAGAAGAGCTGATTTCAGAGGTAAAGGGAAAACTGTACGGAAAACTAATTTGGAATTTAGATATAAAGCACCACATTTTTCTATTTTAAGGTTATTGTACAGGATAAGAATAGATAGTATAATCAGCCTGAGAAATACACAGCAGGGTATGTATGAGTTAATAAGCAGGTTAGAAGAGATCTAAAAAGGAGTACTTTGAAAAGATAAGGGAACAGAAATTAGAGACGATTGAATACATAGGTCAGATAACTTATAATAGATAAAGAAAATATTAGAAAATGTCAGCAACAAATAAACATATTACAGAAGCTGGAAGAAAGTGCTAGAAGAGTTTTGTAACTGTGGTGTTTTTCTATCACTGGTTGATGACAGTAAGAATATTGTTGAATACAGCATAGTGGCGAAGTTGGGATTGTGTCCTGTATTGCCACCTAGTGGCCACAGCTTGAACCATTAGCATAACAACTTGAATGTGAAGTGTGAACATATTGGTCTGTTATGGTAGTTGTCGAAGTGAGGTAATGACCAAAAGTTGTGGACTTGAACCAGGTGCACCATTCGAGATCTTTAATTATGCACAATTTAATGACCTGTGATGCTGCACGTAGCACACCTGATTTTAACTTTGTTCTTGTTTGTGATCAACATACAGTATTTTTCATACAATTGCAAGAAACTCCTCTAGTAGAAGATTGTTGTTCCTCATGCCATTATCCTTGGTGATGTTTTCCCAGAGGACCACTCCTGGTACCTTGTGGTATTTATCACACTTGAGGTAGTGATTGTAATGAGGTTAGCCAAGTGGACCTCGTAGAATATGGGTTCCCTGATTGGGGCTGTTAATCTGGTCCAATCAGGGAGCCCCTGCTGACACATATAAACACAAAGGTCAGAGGTTCTGCTGACACTGAGAGCTGGTTCTGAGAAATCCGGACCAGTATCAAGTGTTACGCACGTGTAAATAAAGGGTGATTTGGTGCGGGGGTACCAGCCTGTGGAGTTATTTCAGGGCGTATCTAGTGATTACTGGGAGAGGATGCCCCAGGAGACACTATTTTTAAATAACAAGAAGGTTAAATTGCATGGTAGCAATAAGAACAAACATATTTAGTCAGAGTTAATGTTTCGGGTCCAGTGACCCTTCCTCAGAAGTTAACTCTGATTTTTCTTCATAGATGCTACCAGACCTGCTGAGCTTTTTAGCAACTTCTGTTTTTGTTTCTGATTTACAGCATCCACAGTTCTTTTCATTTTTATTTCATCAGACCTTTGGGAGATGGTACAATTAGATCTGCTCTTTCTGAAAATTAGAGTAAAATTCCCTGTCTGTACCCGCAGACTGTGTTTGACCTCAGCCAAATGGGTGGAGCCAATGTGACAGGAGCATTAACCCCTTCAGAACCATTAGCTCATCCAAAATTTGAAATGAGCATGGCTGGTGACTTCTCTATGTTCAAAACTCAGAAGATGTGGCCACAGACTCCTGTTCAATGATGGCTGCCAGCCAGTCTTTACAAGCCATATTGTCAGAATCATGGGTGTGTATTGAATGAGCGAATGGCAAAGGAACAGATGCATGAACATTCTGATAAAGGGCAACACTTGCTACTCCTGTCACATCACTGACACTTCTTCGGGGCTGAGCTAGACACCAAAATCACTGAGAGTGAGGACATAAAGGCATATTACTTAGGAGCAGGAGTTGATAACCCAGCCTCTCAAGCCTGCTCTGCCATTCAATAAGTAAATGCTGATCTTATTGTAACCTTAATTCCACATTCCTGCCACTGCAAATTAATTGAATTTATTTATGAAATGAATTTAAAATCCACCAGCTGACATTGTGGGATTTGAACCCACATCTCCGAAGTATGAGCCTTGGCCACTGGATTACTTGTTCAGTGACATTACCATTATGCTACCATCTCTCTAAAAATTAGCAGCAACTTTCATGCCTAGTGAAAACACACAAGGAAGGCTCATTTGGATAGTAACCCATCACACTTCAGAGTGAGGGAAGGCAGAGGTTGAATTTCTTGTGAAGAATTTGTCTAAGGGATAGTAAGCAGTGAGGATGTTAGAGGGAGATGAGTGGGTAGGTTAATATTTCAATAACTGGTTGGGGGAGATGACGGGCTAAGGTTTGATCAAAACCACAATACCAATGCCAACTGTTTGATCATGGATGGCAAGCAATATGTTTGCAAGAGGGAAATGTGGGTTCCGGAAGTGGCTGATCTGTTGAGAGCATCCAAGTGGATAGTGTTGGGTGGGGTGCCTTAAATGGGAAGGAGGCTGCTGCAGCTAGAGCCCAAGGACAAGCTTATCAGGCAGTTTGGCAAAGAGCGGTGAGTGGGACAGTCAGGGTTGCTGCCCACGAGGAGGCAACATTCGAGGAATGTCAGGAGAATTGCAGAGGGTAACTCAACTCATTCAAGTGGAGGTTCAAGTTGAGGACAGTGGCAGGAGATTAAGAGAAGAGGAATGAACTCTTGGGGTAGGGGTTGGTAGGGAGGAGGCACAGTGACCAAGAAGGGGACAGTGAATAGTGGAATGGTCTTCATATGTTTGAGCAGATAACATGGGAGGGAAGTTCCTAAGAGGCTGAGAAAGAGAACGCAAAGGTGGAGAAAATTTGTTAAAAGTTGGAAGTTATGGGCTTAGATCAGAACAGCACTCAGAATGTGTAACCTTACTGACTTAATTGTATTGGTACATACATATTCCTGCTGTTAGGTGTAAGCCCTCCTCCCTTCATCAGGGAAATTGTGGCCTTCCCCTTTTAGCTGGGAACTGAGTATTTCTCCAGGCACTTTGAAGATCATACCTGTGCATTTTGAATTTGTTGCATTGCTGCAGAAGTGTTTTCACCATAGTTTGGCCTGATTTCTTTAGATTTTGAGGGACGCAATCCTGCCATCCCAGGAATCAGTGTTGTAAACCTTGGTTGCATTTCCTCCATTGCTTTATCTGGGGAAGGATGCCAAAATTGGGAGAGCTGTCTCACAGACTCGTCAAGCAACAGCCTGACATTGTCTATAAGTATGATTCCATGATTTTGACAATGTCCTAGGCACTACTGTTGCCTTTCCTGGATATGTCCTGTCCCAACGGTTGGACAAACCCAGCAGAGGTGGCAGCACAGTGGTATACAGTTCAGAGGGAGTTGCTCTGGGAATCCTCAACATTCCCCACGAGGTCTCATGGCTTCAGGTTAAACATGGGCAAGGAAACCTCCCACTGATTACCACGTACCGTTCTCCCTCAGCTGATGTATTGATACTCCTCCATGTTGAACAACATTTGGAGGATGCACTGAAGGCGGAAAGGGCACAAAATGTACTCTGGGTGGGGGATTTCAGTGTCCACCAGCAAGAGTGGCTCAGCAGCAGTACTACAGATCAAGCTCATCGGGTTCTAAATGACATAGCTGCTAGACTGGGTGTGTAGCAGGTGGTGATGGAACCAACAAAAGGGAAAAACATATTTGACCTTATCCTTACCAGTCAGCCAACTGCAGATGCATCTGTCCATGACAAAGTCCCACCTTCACATTGAAAATACTCTCCATTGTGTTTGCTAAATGGAATAGACTTCAAACAGATCAAGACTCAAGTAACTCAAAACTGGGCATCCACGAGACACTGTAGGCCATCAAAAGCAGCAGAATTGTACTCCTACACAGTCTACAGCCTCATGTCCTGGCATATCCCCCATTCATCCATTACCAATAAGCAGGGAATCAATCCTGGTTCAATGGAGAGTGCAGGAGGCCATGCCAGGAGTAGCACCAGTCATACCATAAAAAGCAGGTGTCAACCTGCTGAAGCTACCAAACAGGACTACTTGACACCAAACAGCATAAGCAGCAAGTCATAGAAAGAACTAGGCGATCCAGCACATCAGATCTAAGCTCTGCTGTCCTGCCACACCCAATCGTGAATAGTGGTGGACAATTTAAACAACTCAATAGAGGAGGAGGCTCCACAACTATCCTCACCTTCAATGATGGAAAGTCGTAACACTTCAATGCAAAAGATAAGGTGAAGCGTTCTTCAGGCCGAGTGGATGATTCATCTTGGCCTCCTCCAGTGGTCCCCAGCATCACAGGTAACAGCCTTCAGCCAATTTGATTCACTCTATGTTGGAGGCACTGGATATTACAAAAGCTATGGGCCCTGACAACATCGCAGCAATAGTACTGAAGACTTGAACTTGCCACATCCCTAACCAAGCATTTCCTGTACAGTTAGAACACTGGCACCTACCTGGCAATGTGGAAAATTGCCCAAGTATGTCCTGTACACAAAAAGCAGGACAAATCCAACCTAGCTAATTACCACCCTATCCGTCTACTATCGATTATCAGTAAAGTGATAGAGATATCATCAGTAGTACTGTCAAGCAGCACCTGCTCAGAAATAACCTGCTCAGTGACGCCCAGTTTGGGTTCTGTCAGGACCACTCAGCTCCTGACCTCATTACAGTCTTGGTTCAAACGTGGACAAGAGAGCTGAATTCCAGAGGCGAGGTGAGAGTGACAGCCCTTGATATCAAAGCCACATTTGACCAAGTGTGGCATCAAGAAGCCCTAGAAAAACTGGAATCAGTGGATATGGGGGTGGGGGGAGTGGGATCTCTCTGCTGGTTGGAGTCATACCTGATACATAGGAAGATGGTTGTAATCATTGGAAGTCAGTCATCTCAGCTCCAGGAGATCTCTGCAGGAGTTCCTCAGGGTAGTGCCTAGGCCCAACCATCTTCAGCTGCTTCATCAATGACTTTCCCTCCTTCATAAGGTCAGAACTGGGGATGTTCACCAATGATTGTACAATGTTCAGCACCATTCACGACTCCTCGCCTACTGAAGCAGCCATGTTCAAATGCAACAGAATTTGGACAATGTCAAGGCTAGGGCTGACAATTAGCAAGTAACATTCATGCCACATAATCTAATCACTGCCCCTTGATATTCAATTGTTTACCATCACTGAATCCCCCACTATCAATATCCTGGGAGTTGCCATTGACCATAAACTCAACTGGACTTGCCACATAAACATAGTGGCTACAAGAGTGGGTCAGAGGTTAGGAATATTGCAGCGAGTAACTCACCTCCTGACTCAACAAAGCCTGTACACCGTCTGCAATGCACAAGTGAGAAGTGTGATGGAATACTCTGCACCTGCCTGGATGGGTTCAGGTCCTTCTACACTCAAGAAGTTCAACACCATCTAGGACAAAGCAGCCCACTTGATTGACACCGAATCCACAAACAAGCCATTCCCTCCACCATCACCAGTTGAGTAGCAGCAGTGTGTACTCTCGACAGGACATACTGCAGAAATTCACCAAAGATCCTTAGATAGCACTTTACAAATGCACAATCACTTCCTTCTGGAAAGACAAGGGCAGCAGATCTATGGGAAGGCCACCACCTGCAAGTTCCCCTCCAAGCCATTCATTATCCTGACTTGGAATTGCATCGCCATTCCTTCACTGTCACTTGGTCAAAATCCTGGAATTCCCTCCCTAACAGCATTGTGGGCCTGTTTATAGCACGTGGACTGCAGTGGTTCAAGAAGGCAGCTCACCACCATCCTCTCAATGACAACTAGGGACGGGCAATAAATGCTGGCCCAGCCATCAATGCCCATGTCCCATGAATGAACAAAATCGCGTGTTCAAGGAGAAGGTAGGGACCATTCTTAGGGCTAAAGGATATGGGGAGAAGGCAGGAGCAGGATACTGAGTTGGATGATCAGCCATGATCGCACCGAATGGCAGAGCAAGTCTAGTGACTGAATGGCCTACTCCTGCACCTATTTTCTATCTTTCTAAAACAATGAGGTGAAATAATGACCCACATCGATGCACAGCAACACCAACTGGTAAAGCAGGGGAATTGCACCATCAGTTCACAGGAGGAATCCAGATCAATTGAGAATGTTGTTATAAAGTCTTGAATCAAAAGAAAATGGGCAAAAGAGCTTAAAAGTTAATATTTGAAAAGGCAAGAGATAAATTATAAGTATATGAACGCATTCAGGCAAAACTCTAGCAAAATCAACTACAATGGACGGGACACCATGTCCAGATAGCTGTGAAGCATCTCCGCTGGCATGTGTTGTTTACTCAATGGTCAGATGGCAGAGGAGGGCATAGAAAATGCTACAAAAACACACTGAAGCTCTCCTCGAAGCACAGTAGTGTTGACATTAATGACTGGGATAAGCTTGTGACCAGTTGTTCAAAGCGAAGACAACTTGTTCATTAAGCTGCATCATGCTTTGAGTCCAAACACTTAAATGATAAGGCACAAAGGCAGCAGAAATCCCACTGCCTCATGGGACTACCAAAGATCTGAGGGTCAAGAATTGGCCTGTTCAGTCTCATGAAGACCCATGACAGAAACCTGCACCCTCAGTCGATGTCACTCTCGAAACAAGAGACAATCTCATTGAACGGTTTCATTGTTACTGCCTGCTGTAACTTGCAATCTGCTAAACAGATTACACAGTCGCAATCATAGCTCTTTTGAAGTTCAAAATGACACTGTCAAACAAACTAAACTTTGTATTTTAATACAGAATTAAGTGGAGGCATGATTAACTGTTACCTATTGACTTCTCTGTTGTAACTGGACTTTACCAAGCTAACACTGGATTAAAATGACGTTTATGTCATTGGTCTCAGCAGATACAACTGTGACCCAGCAACAGTGTGATGGCTTGACTCAGTTCATAGAAAGCACTGTCATCCAAGTCAGGAATAGCGAACTCAAAACTCCACTCTTGTTTTTCTGGAACAAGTCTAGGATGATACTATAGCTCTGATAACACTATACAAATCTCATTCAATTGTACAAAGTACTATCTTTCAAATAAAGGAAAAGCTTCTTAGCCTGCAAGTTCAAATGAACATTTTAAAAAATCCCATAACAGTGCTCAAAGAAAAGGAGGGACTTTTCTCAGTGTTCTGGCTAACATTATTCTATCTGTTGCCATCACCAAAACCTAATCAATTAGTTATTCGCTCATCTATTAACTGTTTGTTATTAACATCTATTAACACACAAACTACAAACACCATTTATTTCCAAGACACTGTAAGAAAAACCTCTCCTCCCAAGAACAATCCCTCAAGCTGTGAAAGAAAATATTCACAGCCCCAATTGCTTGAAGACCCATTTTTAGTATTCTGTCATTTAAAAGTTTTAATTATCAGAGCTATCATCTCAGCAGTCCCTGCCTGGTTTAGTTACCATCACCCATATAAATGTTGGCAGACTGTGGTCAATAGTCTATGATGCCAACGCAATTAAAACAGAAGAAGCTGTAACTGAACTTCAGTTTATTAACCTTGGAGGATTTTAGAAGAGTGTCTATAGGTCTATAGGTGAAAGCTGTTTCTTTAAGAAATTTAAATTTCAAAGGTTTATAAGACACAAGTTTGTAGATTGGAGCATTTAATGCTTTTTATGTGTTTGTTTCAAGTCCTATGACTCCATACTCTCAACATTATAATTGACTTTTAACTGCAGTTGGAAATGGCAAACTACTCATTTCAAGGGCAACCAAGAGGTGGGCAACAAATACTGGCACTGCCAGCAAGATCCATATCCCATGAAAGAAGATTTTTTTAAAAATCAGCATTGCTTCTAAATAGCATGATCTACAGCAAGGGAACTCTGTGTGTGAAAGACATCACATGTAGAACAATTGGAATGTAGAAAATAAACAGGCCGCTCACTGACTTTCCTTCTCTTGCAGAGCACAGCATGTCTGGATGACTTTGAGAGATCAAAAACGCTGGGCACAGGGTCCTTTGGTAGAGTGATGTTGGTGAGGCACAAAGTTACTAAGGAACACTATGCGATGAAGATATTGGACAAACACAAGGTGAAAGGAATTAATTTCTCTTGTTTCACACACTTACTTTAAAGGGAAGCTAAGCACCACAGGCAGATTCTAGCAGATCAATGAGGCTTTGGGTGGTTTCAGATTGAATGGTCACAATGTTCACCCAGTTTCCATTATAATTCACACCTAAATATTCCTCTTCAAGATGTGAGTATTCACTATGGATGAAGTTTATAACCAGGATTCCGTAAGTAAGCTGTGGAATCTACACTGAATCACAAATCTTTTGTTAATGTCAGACACTATTAAGGATTAGAGTCCATGGACAGTCAGAATCGTAAACGAACAATGTAGGACAATATTCTCGGCATTCAGGTATTCAAAGCTCACATGAATCCTGTAATTAGATCATGGCCTGCAATTCCATCCACAAGCATCATTATTATTGTACAAATACAATCTGAGATCTTTGGTTGGAGCTTCCCATTTAACTCAATGCTGGCTGTCCATTGTCGTGCTTTCTATATTTTGACCTGGACCTTATAACTGAAATGGTAGGAAATGAAGGCTTTGATGGTCATATGTTAGTGGGGATTTCCTTTACACAGGACCAGTCAAGTAATGGTGAGGCTTTGCATTCAGATTGACGTATTCTCACTTAGATAGAGTCACAGAGTTTTACAACACAGAAACAGACCCTTTGGCCCAACTCGTCCACACCAACCAATTATCCTAAACTGCTCTATCATAGAATCCCTACAGTGTGGAAACAGGCCCTTTGGCCCAACAAGTCCACACCGACCCTCAAAGCATCCCACCAAGACCCATTACCCAATAACCCACCTGATCTACACACTCCTGAACAGTACGGGCAATTTAGCATGGCCAATTCACCTAGCCTGCACATCTTTGGACTATGGGAGGAAACCGGAGCACCCAGAGGAAACCCACACAGACGTGGGGAGAATGTGCAAACTCCACACAGACAGTCACCCAAGGGTGGATTTGAACCCAGGTCCCTGGTGCTGTGAGGTAGCAGTGCTAACCACTGAGCTACCGTGCCGCCCAGGTCTAGTCCCTAGACTAGGTCTAGACTAGACTAAGGTCTAGCCCCATTTGCCAGCATTTGGCCCATATCCCTTTAAACCCTTCTTATTCGTGTACACGTCCAGGTGCCTTCTAAATGTTGTAATTATACCAACCCCCACCACTTCCTCTGGCAGCTCATTCCATACACACACCACCCTCAGCGTGAAAATGTTGCCCCGTACGTCCCGTTTAAATCTTTCCCCTCTCACCTTAAACCTATGCCCTCCAGTTTTGGACTCCCTTACCCTGGGGAAAAAACCTTGGCTCTTCACCCTATCAATGCCCCTCATGATTTTATTATCCTCTATGAGGTCACCCCTCAGCCTCCGATGCTCCAGGCAAAATAGCCCCAGCCTATTCAGCATCTCCCTAAAGCTCCAATCCCAGCAGCATCCTTGTAAATCTTTTCTGAATCCAACCAAGTTTAACAATATCCTTCCTCTAGCAGGGAGACCAGAGTTGAATGTAGTATTCTAAAAATGGCCGAACCAACGTCGTGCACAGTCGCAACATGACATCCCAACTCTTATGTTCAGCACTCTGACCAATGAAGGCAAACGTGCCGAACACCTTCTTCACTACCCTGTCTGCCTGTGATTCCACTTTCAAGGAACTGTGCACCTGTATCCCTAGGTCTCTTTGTTCGACAACACTCCCCAGGGCCCTACCATTGACTGTATAAGTCCTACCCTCAGTTGCCTTACTAAAATGCAACACCTTGCATTTATCTAAATTAAACTCCATCTGCCACTCCTTGGCCCATTTGCCCATCTATTCAAGGTCCTGTTTTACTCTGAGATAACCTTCTTCACTGTCAATGACACCTCCAATTTTGGTGTCACATGCAAACTTACTAACCGTGCCTCTATATTCGCATCCAAATCAATTATATAAATGACGAAAAGCAGCAGACCCAATATGTAGGCCAAAAAACAAGTAAATATCACGTACAGGAAGCAAGATATAGATTAGATTAGAGATGTAGAAGAATAAAACACAGAAAGTAAATTTTGAAAAATTTAAAACCTGCAGCATGAATTTTCTTCTGAAGGAATGAGACTCTGCATTGATACATTGATTTTTCAGGGACAGGGAGGTTGTTCAGCAATCATTATTACTTACCGTGCAGTTTTAAAATTCACTGACTGATAAATGTACCATCCTTAGTTTTTCAGTGATCTTCAGCGGAGAACTAATGGATAAGGACCCCAAGTACTCCCCATTTCAGTGATTATAATGCTGAACTTATCAACAAGGACTGCATCATTGTACCCTGTGGTGGACCAGGGTATCTGACAGCAACATCTGAATTTCTGTGTTTAACTGAGCATGCATGAATGCCAAAAGTTGCTGATGGATTTACCCTGTCATTACAGTTAGCACTGATAGCCTGAATATTAATCAAAATTCCTGCCATTGTATCCAAAATCTAAGCCAACAATAAGTTCCATTTACACTCACATATGTGCTATATATATATATACACACAGAGGCACGCACATTCATGTAAATGAACATACTCTGTAAATGCATGTATATGTAAACACGCTACATGTACCTACACATGCATACAGTTTAACTGAGATTCAAACTGGCTATTGGCCAGGGCATATGGAATAAGTCAACTGCTCCTTGTTGAAATAGTGTTTGTGGAACTTCTGTGTTCACTACGAGGGCAGATGGAACTACAGTTCAAAGTTTAGTTTGAAAAATGGCAGCTCTGAGAGTGTAGCATGCCCTACTGTGCTGGAGTGGCAGCCTTGATATTTGTGCTCATGTCTTGGACTGGGACTTGAACCCACATTCTCCTGACTCAGAGGCGGGAGTGCACCCCACTGAGCCACAGCTGATCCATCTCTTCAAATTATGCAACACCCAACTGCACGCTGCATGAATGCACCCAGCCACCCACTCACAGCCCGGCAGACTCACACAGCAACAGATTTTGTTTTCATAGTATCACAGAATGATTACAACACAGTAACCTCTTATAACTTTACTGGCTCAATATAAGAACAACTTACCTAGTTGCACTCCCCTGCATTTTCCCCACACTTCTCTTCAGATAATTATCCAATTCTCTTTTGAAAACCTTGATGGAAGCTGCCTGCACCATACTCTGAGGCAGCGCATTCCACATGCTGTTTTTAAAATAAAAGTTTGTCCTCCACTTTCTTTCTAAGTTTCATTGACTGCAATGGGAAGCAGAAAAGTAGTTGCTTCAGTAATAGAAAACCCTCTCTGAGGAAGGAAAACACATATCAGAGAGCAGGATGTTAGTGACTGTGTAATTGAAGTGGATGAATTTAGAATATTGAGACAACCAGTGTTTGCTGTGACAGGAGTTTGGTGCTTAATAGAATCAGCATAAATTAAGATCTTACAATAAGCCACGTGAATTTGTTAGGTCAACTGTAGTCACAAATATAAGACTT
The DNA here is from genome assembly GCF_021869965.1 of Rhincodon typus. Classification (NCBI taxonomy): domain Eukaryota; kingdom Metazoa; phylum Chordata; class Chondrichthyes; order Orectolobiformes; family Rhincodontidae; genus Rhincodon; species Rhincodon typus. The sequence continues at coordinate 16,614,024 of NC_063369.1, forward strand.
TCGCACTTGAACAGCCCCAAGTCCCCACAATGCCAACAGCCACTGTTGCGTGACGAGTAACGAGATGTAATGGATTGATGAAAGGAACATGTTTTCTTTCATGGACTCGATATATCAGTCTAGATGTAATAAAAACAGTTGTGGTTTCAGCTGATTCAGTATTTGTCTTTCCTACTAAGGTGGTCAAGCTGAAACAAATCGAGCACACACTCAATGAAAAAAAGATTCTTCAGGCTGTCAGGTTCCCTTTTCTGGTGCGGCTGGTATTCTCGTTCAAGGTGAGTGTTCAATGCCAGTTGAGCTTACATTCCCAGTTCTCACTTGTGTTGGGAATACCATGTAATTATCCATAATGTTTGATAGGATTACAATGGGTACATAGGTGACAGCTGAGGCTGGAATGTTCTGCTGCAAATAGGACAGAACACAGCAAAGATTGTTGGCTCAGGGTTTTCTCTGCTTCTGACGTGCTTTCAAAGTAGGCCACGTGATTTTTTTTTTTTAATTTAGATCTGCCAGGTGCAGTGATCCTGGCCAAGTTTCTCCCAGAACTCAAAATTGATATCAGAATCCTTAAATTAACATTTTCAGCGTGTCCTTATATCCCTTCCTTTTGAATGCTATGAGACCGTACCCTAGATACAAGTTCTCCTGAGAATTTTCACTTTGACAAGCAAGTCGCAGGCATTCTGTTGACATGACTAGTTCCACTTGGGTGTAATTGTTGCAGTACCATGTGGGATGTGCCACACCAGCTCTGGTGAGAACAACTAACTGAATGGTTAGCCCAGTTGGCTGGATGACTGGTTTGTGATGTAGAGTAAAGCCAACAGTGTGAGTTCAATTTTCATACCAACTGAGGTTACTATGAAGGTCCCGTGTTCTGAACTTCGCCCCTAGCCTGAGGCGTGGTGACCCTCTGGTTAAACTAGTCGTGTCTCTTTGGGGACTTTATCTTTGCCTCACTCTCAGTCAACTCTGCTGTTCTGCTTAACCCTTAAAGTAACCTGCATTTCTATTACTACTTTTAAGAAGAAAGTAAATGTTTCAGCATTTGAAAAAAAAGACACCATTTCAAATTTACCACTGTTACATACACTGTTCCCACTATGTCCTCCTTCTAGAATCTTCAACAGTTTTAATAATCTAATAATAATTTAATAATCTAATAATTGATGACTAGCCCCTAAGCTTAGAGCTTCCTTTCCATCTCCTTCCTTAAATTGGTTTTATCTGTCCTAAGTCTTTTCTTCTATCTTTTGTAGAATGTACATTGTCCCACAAAGACCTGTGCAATATCGTATTGATATTGTTATTTGCCACTTCTACATATAGCATTTCTTCTAGGATCTTTGACAAATGGAACAGCAAGTCAACAGCAAAAATGAGAGCCAGAGCTTCAGCACTCTCTTTACCTGTTTGTGAAGTGACTACTTTTCCTATTTTCCCCCATGAGGCATATCACAAACCCTCATGTTCATTATTAAAAATGATTAATCTCATATTAAAGTCATATTTTCAGGATGGCCCAAAGCTGAGAAATTCAGCTTACAATTTCATTTAAAATTTTATTTGTTCTCAAGAAATCCTCCACCTTTGGATTTTTCACGGCCAGACAAAGTTCCAGCACGTCAAAACTCGTATCTGATTTGGTCTGTGTGCCCAACGGGTTAAACTTTCTGACGAGACTCCTCAGTTGTCCAATCTCAACCTTGTAGCAGCTTTATCTTTCTGTCCAGATCTGATAGGATACGATACAATTGGATTGACATTGATGTGAAATTAAATTTGATCCATTTTGCTTGATTTGAATTTGAATGCGCTAGAACTTACTGTATATACTCGTGTAAAAGTCAAATTTTTAGACTATTTTATGAAGTTAAATTTATGGTGTTGACTATTACATGGATACTACTTTTGAGGGGCTGAAATTCATGCTGCAGTCCAAAATACCATATCATTAGCGGAAGCCCTATTGATTCTAAGCAACTAAAGAAAAAAACACAACAAATTACGGTAATTACTAATACTTATGTGATCCAGCACCATGAAAAATAAACAGGGCTGTGAGAGGCATAATCTCTCATAGAATCACAGCTCATGTGAGCATTTGCTTATCAGTAGATAAGAACAAACAGATCGATTATCCCCCCTGTAAATTAAAACCTGGTTATTCTTTCACATAGTAACCCTGAATCTTTTCCATTTGCTGCCAATCTAGCCTTTCGGATCGAAACATCAGCTTTCCTGCTCCTCTGATGCTGCCTGGCCTGCTGTGTTCCTCCAGCTCCACACCTTGTTATCTCAGACTCCAGCATCGGCAGTTCCTACTGTCTCTTGGCCTTGTAGATCCCATCTGGTTTAACCTTTTCCATACAGACAGAACAGATTGACCCCGATCATCAACTTTCGAATGTATGATTAGTTCCTTCCAGTTCTATAACTTTTTTGCTTTAACCTCTTACTTTGTCATCCTATTTTCTACAGCTTTGTCCACTATGGTCCATTTGCCCTTAATGATTATCATCGTGGATATGCTAAATTCGGTCACCATGTCTGCAAAATGTAATGGATAGATATTCTGATTTCGGTCACGTATCTTCAGATAAATGGCTAGTACTTTGTTAAATTCCCAGGCTAAAAGAACACTTGCAACCAAGTTAGCTGTGTCTTGCGATAGTTAATACAGATATCACATTGCAATGTCATCTGCTTTCTTTATCTTCCATCTGAAGAGATTCAAGATTAATGGTCTGCTACCACATTTAACAGACTGATGTACATATGTTAAATTAGGCAACAAAAGACTTTCAGAGATTTACAAAAGTTTTATTATACATCTGTAGTTTAACACAAACACCAGTTTCCACCCTTCCTTGTCCAGAAACCAAATCATCACCGGGGACCAGTCCCGCCATCTCTGTTAAAGATACTTTCTAATCAACCTGTTCAGAGACTTTATCACAAACCTTTGGAGCAGGTGGGACCTGAACCCAGGCCTCCTGATTCAGAATTCGGATCACTATCACTGCAAGACCCTAAGAACCCAGGACCCAAATACCAAGTCTAATGAGTATCAACTCTGGAGCTGTTGTAGTTAACCATTAAAGGAGCCTGCATTTCTAACACTTGACAACATTATCCTATCAAATATTGAATGACTAAAGATGACATACATGTAAATTGAATTATTGTCAGGGAAACTTGTGCATCATTTACCTTCCTCTCTTGTCCTGACCTATCTCGGACCAGTAGCAAGACAAGTTTAGATGGCTGGAGATCAATCTGGACACTGAGGGTGGCCAGGACATAGGTCCCTTTCTTGTCAAATGTTACATGTTTCACAACAGCATTGCTGACCCACCTTCCAGACCAATGGACCTGAGCTTAGGCTCAACCACTCAGTCTACTAGAATCTGTCTTTGCACACCAGAATAGACAAGTTCCTAAGTTGACGAGGGTAGGTGACTCAGCAGCTGTTGTATCCCAACTGTTCAAGTGGTTTACTAGGGTGTGGCTGCTGTTGTATGTTAATAATTACTTGCAGTTGCAGTTGAGAATTCAGCAAAGGTGGGAATCACTTTAGAATGAGCCACACCAAAGAGTGCAGTGAGATCATCTGTGAAAAGTGCTACCCCTCCCTCTCTAATTGATACTCTAACAAAAACAAAGTCATAAATGCTGCTGTGGTCTTGTTGGTGATTTGTTAATTATGGAGCCTGGAAAAGAAGCTGCCTTGTTCTGTATGGAAGATGTCTCTTCTTACCTTCTACAGGAGGTGCTGCTGTAAGCTTCAACCGCAAGGAGAGAGGTGTACAGAGTTCTAATTAGTAATGTTATCAATATGTTAAAACAATGATGTTTCTGTTCCCTCTGCTTTTTACAATTTTGAAATCTTATTCTGGTATCATGTGGTATGAAGAAATGAACTCTCGTTTAAATGAATAAGTTTATAGTCATAGTATAGGTTTTCCCTGAAGTAAGTGACAGAACTGACACTCAGACTTTTGTGTCTGTGCATATCTTTCTCTCTCTCTTTGCCTCTTTCTCTCTTTCTCCCTCTCTTACGCTTTCCATGCCTGTGTTTCCTTCTTTCTCACTCCACCGCAGAACCAGTCCACTGCATTCCTCCATCCCCCCACTTCAGTATTGACCAAACTTGAAGCATTTTCTTAAATGTCCTGAAAACCTTTAGGCATTCCTGGGAATCTCCTGATGACCTGTTTTTGGTTTGCTCTTATTTGGAGCATCTTTGTCCTGTGGAATCATGCTGTGAACCTTTAATTCTGGATCTGGTGGCACAGCCATATTATAAATTGTTTTGTAGTCTGTGAGGCTTCCAAGACAGAAGAGTTCAGATGGTTATCTCAAACTTGTTAAAACTAAGAAAGTTTTGGGTAAATAGAATTGTGAGAGGTTCTCAAAAAAAAAAGTGGTCTCAATTGTCCAAGGGAAAGAAACTGGAAGGTGTCAACTATAACAAAGAACAAAGAAAATTACAGTACAGGAACAGGCCCTTCGGCCCTCCAAGCCTGCACCAACATGATGCCAGTCATAACTAAAACCCCCTACCCTTCCGGGGACCGTATTCCTCTACTCTCATCCTATACATGCATTTGTCAAGACGCCCTTTAAAAGTCACTATCGTATCTGCTTCCACTACCTCCCCCAGCAGCGAATTCCAGGCGCCCACCACCCTCTGAGTAAAAAAACTTGCCTTGTACATCAAAACTCCATGATGGTTTTTTTAAAACTGCAATACAAGCAATATTTCACATGGATTGAGTCTCTATAATGGATAGTGTTGCAAAACAGTCTGAAACATTGCTTTGATTCATGTGTTAAGATCTTTCTTATGGTCTATCAAGACAGGTTTCATTCTGGGGTCTGACTTATCTAGTATTACCATCAGCTGGGACTATAACAGAGTGGTACCATCTAGAATGTGAAAGATTTGGGGGTGATTTAATCAAAGCTTTCAAGATATTAAATGGAACAGATAGGGAGAAATTGTTTACATAAGTTGACGTGTCTTGAACTACAGAACACGCTCTAAAAATTAGGAGGCATTCAGGAGGACATTTAGGAAACACTTCTGCAATTTATTATCATCCTAACTGATGGTAAAACTGAAAAATTCTGATCCTAAAATGATTTATGGCTTGATAGACCATAATTTTATTTTTTCTTTTTTAGTTTATCACAGAGGTCAATCACTGAACATATTCACAAAAGGCAACCAATATACTTACAACAAGTGAATAAACCTTTATTGCACAAAGAAAAACATGCACTACATTGCATTATCTAAGAAGTATTGGAGCAAATAGTCATTTGATTGTATAGAATAAGAGTATTTTTGTAGTTTATTAATTTTTTAATCTTGCACTCCTAAGGACAATTCACAAGAAATAACAAAGCAAAAGGAGAACGAATTTATACTGTTTGAGAGGAGAGTACTGATTGATTTGCAAGTAGATTCTAATTGGTCCAAGTGTTGTCATGGAGAATCTACCAGTTAATGATGACTGATAGTTAATTGCCAGTCTTTGTTTAAATCCTGAATAAGATAGGTTGACTGTGATTGGTCAAGATTTCATCCAGAGAAGAAAACTGGAGGATGACAGTTCCCTTTCTTCTTGTGTTGAAACAGACACAGTGTATGTACAGAAATAACAAGG
>NC_063369.1:16620104-16652814 GCF_021869965.1 Rhincodon typus
AATCTTATCTATGACTGGTTCTACACAACATGAACTGGTCACATGGTTAGGAAAATTCCTGTGACCAATTTTAAACAAGGATTCCACACACACAGTGAAGGATTCCTTCACATTTGCAAAGGCCATACAGGGCTTGCATATTGATGCAAGTGCCCATGTGCTCATCTGACATTGCTAGTCTATTCACAGTGTACCACTCAAGGGAAACATAGATATCTTCATTGCAGCATTACATATAAGAGATCTAGACCTGCCACCATTATGTGAAATAACAAGGTGTAGAGCTGGATGAACACAGCAGGCCAAGCAACATCAGAGGAGCAGGAAGGCTGACGTTTCGGGCCTAGACCCTTCTTCAGAACCCTGCTCCATTTCTGAAGAAGGGTCTAGGCCCAAAACGTCAGCCTTCCTGCTCCTCTGATGCTGCTTGGCCTGCTGTGTTCATCCAGCTCTACACCTTGTTATCTCAGATTCTCCAGCATCTGTAGTTCCTACTATCTCTGAAACCATTATGTGAATCAGTGTTTGTTGAACTTAAGAACTCTGCAGTTCATGTGCTTGGGTTCAGTTTTAACAACACCCTGTGTGCCCAAATAAATGGTGTTGCCAGAAGATTCCCAATAGGCCCAGCTCCACAAACACATTTGAGTAATCAAAAATTCATCCCTTTTAATCCAGCAATAATCTTGCATTCACTGAAACCTCAGTGAAGAGTCATCCCTGTCTCCAGTCTAAAGTCTCTTGCTCACCAGGCATTGCTGTATTCTATTTCCTTTTGACAAACACCTGGGCATTTACTCAATGTTGTTTACTTCAGTTACTATAGCTCTCTAAGAACTTATAACAAATGAACTTGATTGAGTTTTTTGAAGAAGTAACAAAGAGGATTGATGAGGACACAGTGGTGGACATGATCAATATGGACTTCAGTAAGGCGTTTGATAAGGTTCCTCATGGTAGACTGGTTAGCAAGGTTAGATCACACAGAATAGAAGGTGAACTAGCCATTTGGATACAGAACTGGCTGAAAGGTAGAAGACCGAGGGTGGTGGTGGAGGTTTGCTTTTCAGACTGGAGGCCTGTGACCAGCGGTGTGCACAAGGATTGATGCTGGGTCCACTCCTTTTCATCACTTATATAAATGATTTGGATGCGAACATAGGAGGTATGGTTGGTAAGTTTGCAGATGACACCATAATTGGAGGTGTAGCGGACAGCGAAGAAGGTTACCTCGGAGTACAACGGGATTTTGATCAGATGGGCCAATGGGCCGAGGAGTGACAGATGGAGTTTAATTTAGATAAATGTGAGGTGTTGCATAGAATAGATAGAATAGAATCCCTACAGTGTGGAAACAGGCATTTTGGAAAGGCGAATCAGGACAGGATTTATACACTTAATGGTAACGTCCTGGGGAGTGTTGCTGAATAAAGAGACCTTAAAGTGCAGGTTCATAGTTCCTTGAAAGTGGAGTCAGGTAGATAAGTTAGTGAAGAAGATATTTGGTATGCTTACCTTTATTGGTCACTGCATTGAGTATAGTCATGATGCAGCTGTACAGGATATTGGTTTGGCCACGTTTGGAGTATTGCATGCAATTCTGGTCTCCCTGCTAACGGAAGGATGTTGTGAAACTTGAAAAGGTTCAGAAAAGATTTACAAGGATGTTGCCAGAGTTGGAGGGCTTTAGCTATAGGGAGAGGCTAAATACACTGCGACTATTTTCTCTGAAGCGTCAGAGGCTGAGGGGTGACCTTATAGAGCTTTATAAAATCATGAGGGGCATGGATAGGGTAAATAGACAAGGTATTTTCCCCTAGGTGGGGGTGTCCAAAACTAGAGAGTGTAGGCTTAAGGTGAGAGGGGAAAGATTTAAATGGAATCTGAGAGACAACTTTTTCACTCGGAGGGTGGTGCGTGTATGGAATGAGCTGCCAAAGGAAGTGCTTTTAGGAGTGTATAAGAATCACTTTATTGCTTGTTTGCCAAACCATCAATGAATCTGATCTAATCCAAGTGTCATACATAAGGTCAACTAATGGGGAGCATCAGTGTAACAGGGATTTTCGCACAAAAGTTAGATTTTAAAATGAGTAAGTTTCAAAATAAAAATTAGTTTTAATGCAGGACGCTGAAATATGAAAAGAATTTTGGTGATCCTGTAATCTAAATTCATTCCATCGAACTCAGAGCAGCAGAAAGGTTTCTGTGGTTAAGTCATTCTTTTCAAAAAATATTCACTATTGGAATGAGGGCTTTGCTGATAAGAACAGCATTTGTTTCCCATTTCTAGTTAATCTATGAGAAAGTGGTAACGGGTCACCTTGAAATGCTGCAGTCTCTGTGCTAAATGATGTTAAGCAGAGAGTTCCAGAACTTTGACCCAGCAAATGTGGAGGAACAATCACGCAAGTTAGTATCAGTAGATTGCATTCAAATTCTGCAAGAAATCCAGTAGGTACAGGATTGAATATATTATATAGTTTGTCCTCTGCATTATTTATCTAAGAGCAAGAACTAAGATAAAAACAGAAAGAGACAGTAGAGAGAAAAAACAAAGGTGCAAAAACTAGAAAGCAGTGTAAAGAGCAGAGCGGGGGGAAATCCTTCTGAAGTGTGTTCAAGAGGCCTTTCTGGGTTAGTATCTTTCCAGCCCAATGAGGGAGAAGACATTGCTGAGCCTGGTTCTGGGAAGTGGGTTGGGTTCAGTAGATCAAGTGTCAGGAGGTGAATATTTAGGGAACAGTGATCAGAGTGTCATGAGATTTTGGTTAGTTGGGAGAAAAGCAAAAGGACCAATCTAGGTAACAGAACTTAACTGGGGAAGGCCCAATTTGGGAGGAGAATAGTTCACTTGTGGAAGCCATAGTGGAACAAGAGATAGTTATGATACTGGGTGGGTTAACAACTAACAGACGGTATTAGATATATACTGGCTGGAATTAAAGTTAATATGCCACGAGGACTGGATGGAATGTATCCAAAGATATGAAGGAAAGTAAGTTTCAGGGAGGGTAAAATTCACTGTCTATGAACTGTATAACTTAGCCATAAAATACTCTAGACCTACAGATGGGAAACAAGCAAGGTAGCTTTGAAATAGTCAAAACAAACAGTAATATTTTTCTGTAAAATTCAGTCACGGCTTGACTGGTTGCGTTCCTGGAATTATAATTACAATAACATATCACTCTCCGTTTAACCTTCTCTGCGGAAGATTGAGAAGAGTTCCAGTATGTTACTTTGACCTATTTTATTATTGCAACAACAACCTGCATTTGTTTGGGAGCTTTGATGTTACAAGTTACAAGGCACTTCACAGTAGCGTGGTCAGGTAAAATTTGACACTGAACCAAAGGAAGGGCAGGTTCACTAAAATACTGTTCAAAGAGGCAAACACTTTTGATTAAACGCACAAAACACAACACATGTTGATATGTGTTGACATATTAAACAAGCATGCATTACTGCCATACTCAATGATAAGTTTGGCAGCTAATCTAGTAGCAGTTGTAAAGATATCACTTTTATTAATCCTATAATAAAGATTATTGTTTAAGGTTGTCAGCCAAGTATGCCAAAAGTGCAGGTCATCTGCATTTTTGATTATGGACAGAAATGTGGAAAGAGCTGGCTGTTTAAAGCTGCACTTTTTAAAACCAACCAGTTGAGATTTGGTGTAAGAGCTGCTTGCAATGTTGTTTGCTCAACCGTGTGAGGGAAGATTATTCTCAGTCAAACTGGCATCATGGGAATGAATACAAAGTATGATTCTGCTGGTTGTTTGTGGAGGAGTAACCAGTTGTTGATCACAAAGGCCCTCTGCCTGCCATCAACAATGTAATTGGCTCACAGGTAGCTGCACAGTATTGGGTATGAATGAGATTGGCAGAAACATTTGGACCACTGGAAGGGAAAGTGATTTCCTTTTCTCTGCAATTAAAAAAACACTAAAAGCCTGAAGGAAGCCAGTTTATTTTCTCTCACCAGTTGCTGTAAGCTGTCGCTTTTAACCAATAAATCAGAGATTTTATAATTTGTGAACCATTTGCTATATGTCTTCTGCAAGGAAGTACAAAGCACCTGAAGAGCTAGAAACTGAGAGATCGACAAACAGCAAATCCTGACAAGCAGAAAAAGCATTTCAGCTAACTCTGCGGACTAGGGCCATTGAACTACCTTTCCAGTTTTTCCTTCCATCCATAACTCCAACGTTTTCTTGACTGTCTGTGTGTGAGTTTGTGTGTATGTGGAGGGTGGGTGAGGTGTTGGGGTGTGTGTGTGTGTGTAAGGGACAGGTGGCACCTTAACAATCTGTCATTAATAGTTAGAGGTAAACAATACAATTCCTGCATTGTTTTTGTGCTTTATGGGACTTGTTTATAACTTGCTTTCTCTTTCTTTCTTTCCAGGATAACACTAATTTGTATATGGTGATGGAATATATTCAAGGTGGAGAGATGTTTTCACATTTAAGGAGAAGCGGAAGGTTCAGGTTAGTCTCTTAAAGCTGTACGAAATAATGCAACTGATTGATAAATATTCAAGACAAAGGATTTGGATTGAATATTGCACTAAGCTCACTACTAAACACATCATGGCTAACAAACAGTGTGGAAAGTGTGACCAAACCCTTAGGTGGAAGACAGTAACGATCTGTTTTAACTGTGTTATCCTATCTTTGTTTTGCCCCATATGAAGGTTGTTAAGCATGTTAATCTGTGAACAGTGACATTTGACATCTAAGTTTGAAACAAGTATCACAAAGAGTCGGGACTAATAAAGGACCAGAGCTACAATGTGTCCTCTCTGGTGTATTTGTAGGGGCAAAGCACAATACTCCTTTCTTTTATTCTTTCATAAGATGAGGGCATCACTGGTAAATTGCCCATCCCTAGTTAACCTTGAACAGGTGGTGGTGAACCAGTTTCTTGAACCGATGTAGCCCATATGGTGTGCTGCTACAAAGGAAGTTCAGGATCTTAACCCAGCAATGGGGAAGGAATGGAGAGGTAGTTCAAAGTGAGGGTGTTGTGCGGATTCGAGGGGATCTTACAAGTAGTGGTGTTTTCATATATCTACTGCCCTTTTCCTTCTGATACTAGTGGTTGTGGGATTGGAAGGAGCCTTATTGTCAAAAGAGCCTTGGTGAATCGCTGCTGTGAACCTTGGACATAATGCACACTGCTACTTTTGCCAATCAGTGTGGATGGATTGAGTGTTTACATTGGAGGTTGGGACAGTGTATAAATGAGCTCCTTTGTCCTGGATGATGATAAGCTTGAGTGTTTTTGGAGCCACTTCCAAATAGGCAATTAGAAAGTATTCCATCACACTCCCAATTTATGTCTTGTAGAGAAGCTTTCTCTGTTCTACTCTTGTAGCTACAGTATTGATATGCCTTGTTCAGTAGAAACCCATAGGATGTTGATAGTGGGGAGAATTCACTGATGGTAACGGCACTGAATCAAGAAGAGATGGTTAGATTCTTTCTACTTGCTTATGATCATTGACCAGCATTTTATATGTTACTTAGCATTTATCAGACCATGCCTAAATAATGTCTCTCTTGCTGTATGTTGGCACAGACTGCTTTAGTATCTAAGGATTCAGAATGGTACTGATCATTGTGCAACCATCAACATATATCCCCACTTCTATGTTTATGAGAAAGGGAAAATCATTGATGAAGCAGTTGAAGGTGGTTGGGGCTAGAACACTGCCCTGAGGAACTCCTGCAGCCATATCCTGGAGCTGAGATGACTGACCTCCAATAACCACAACCTTCCTTGTGTTAGTATGGCTCCAACCATCGAAGAATTTCTCCCTTGATTTCTATTGACTTCAATTTTGCCAGAGTTCCTTGATGCCATAGTTGGCAAAGCCTTCAGGGCTATTGTTGAAATGTTGTCAAAGCCCATGCCCTTTGCAGTATCCATTGTTTTCAACTGTGTCTTGATGTCACATGGAGTGAATTGAATTGGCTGAAGACTGGCATCTCTAATGCTAGGGACTTCAGAAGGAGGCCAAGATGGATCATCCAGTCAGCACTTCTAACTGAAGATTGTTGCAAGGCTTTAACCTTGTCTTTTACAGTGATGTGCTAGACTCCCCCACGATTGAGAATGGGGATATTTGTAGAGCTCCCTCTTCTGATTAGTTATGAATTGCCTACCAGCATTCATGACTGGATTTGGCAGGACTGTGGAGCTTAACCTGATCCATTTGTTGTGATATCACTTAACCCTGTCTATTGCATGCTGTTTCCACAGTTTAGAATGCAAGTAGCCCTGTGTTGTGGCTTCACCAGGTTGGCACCTCATTTCTAGGTATGCCTGTTGCTGCTCCTAACATGCCCTCATGCACTCTTCATTGAACCAGGGGTTGATCTCCTGGCTTCATGGTAATGGTATAGTGAGGGACATGCCAGGTTGAATACAATTCTGCTGCTGCTGGCCCACAGCAACCCATGAATGCCTAGGTTTGAGCTGCTAGGTGTGTTGTGAATCCCTCCAGTTTAGCATGGTGGTACTGCCACACTCCAGAACAGTACGCTCAGTGTGAAGGTGAAACTTTGTCATGTCAGGGATGTGCAGTGGCCATTCCTCCTAGTACTATCATCGACAGATGCACCTGCAACAGGTAGATTGGTGAGGACAAGATCTTGTACGTTTTTCCCTCTTGGATTCATACTGCTTGCCGCAAGCCCATTCAGGCAGATATGTCCATGGGGATTCAGGCAATGTGGTCAGTAGTCATTACTACTAACCCTGTCTTAGTGGATGGACATTGAAGTTTCCCCACCCAGAGCACATTCTGCACTCTTTCCACCCTCTGTGTTCAACCTGGAAGTGTCCTGGTTCATCAGGTGAGATGGGTGGTAGGTGGAAATTAGCAGGCAGTTTCCTAGCACATATTTAACCTGATGCTGGGGGGTTCAGAGTCAGTGTCGAGTATGACAATGTCAACTCCCTCTTGACTGTGCCATACATGCCTCCCTTTGTACAATTAAGTCTTATTTCCTTATTACATTTCCTTATTAATTTGCATAATGCCTATGTTACTGGCTAATGCCTCAGGTGTACAGCAAGCTGGAAGTTAGCAAATAATGGGCTGCAAGTTGATGGAACAAAATAGGAAAATGTTTTAGGGAGTTTTAAATGCAGAGGGCTCCTTCACCTGGCACAATGCTGCAACTATGAAAACAGACAGGATTGTTTTTCACAAGCTAAGTCACAGAGTTCCTTTGGCAGGCAGTATGATTAAATGCTAATGGGTGCATAGAAATAATATGGTCTTGTTGAAAGCTGGAGAGGTCATTGTTGATGATTGTTTTCTTCTCGAAGCAGGAATAACATATCTGTGATCAATTTTGTGTTTGAGATGCTCTGTAATTTCTATGCTAGAGATCATGAATAGGATTTGCTGTTTTATCAATACAAACGATCTTGCTTAATTGTGACAAGCCATCTGTAATACACTTGTTGAATAATTATTTCAGTTGCAAAGGACGTGCTCCTGGTCAAAATAAAACCTCAATTTCTGTAATGTCCCTGCATTTGCCACTTTTCTGTTATGGCCTCCGTTACTGTCTTTCAGATGAAGGTGCTTGAGCACCAGTCCACAATCAATTTCCAAAATGCCTCCACATTGAACAAGGTGTTTGTTATCTCTCTGCCCTCGAATCTGAATTTAATTATAAATATCTTGCTTCCAGTGAACCTCACTCACGATTTTATGCAGCGCAGATTGTCCTCGCGTTCGAGTACCTCCATTCACTAGACCTTGTCTACAGGGACCTGAAGCCTGAAAACATACTGATTGACCAAAATGGCTACATCCAGGTATGGGGGAGTGCCCCAGGAATGGCCTAAACCTTTCAGCATCAGGTACCAAATTAGAGGGCACACCTTGAGAACAGGGTGTCTGCCATACTCCAGGAGAATGCCAGATTATGTGACTACTTCAGATATTGAACAAATACAATAATCTTGGGGCAGGGAGTAGCTATTCAAGGGATACTACAGATATGCACTGGCCACAGTTAAGTGAAATGACTTACATATGAGCACAGGGTCAGGGTGGAGGGGGGAATGTTCTGTATGGTAGGTGCAGCATTGGAAAGAGTTTTAAAAAAGAGTGAGGGAGTAGTGTTTTACCAGCAAAAATAGTATAGGATCTACTGGCACAACGTTAGGGTGATTGAAAGATGTGGATTTGTAGCAACCCAGAACAGGCACTTTAAATCGATAATTATCCAGTGCTGATGGAAGGGCTGTTCTTTTCCTTGTCTTTAGATAATGCCTGCTTTAACTGCCCAATGAGAGAAAGGCTTGATACTATCACTGAAGGGAAAATAAATCCCACTCTGGATTGAAGTAGAGTTACAATAAATAATTATATTTGAGAAAATTCTACTGATGAGGGCAATTGCTTAAGTCCTGGCTTTACTATTGTCTCTCAGCTGTGTGCCAAAGTCAGTTTCCTCCACCTGCATCTGTAAATTACACTTCTCTCCACCTGCATCTATAAATTACACTTCCTTGTCATTTCCTGCAATTATCCCTGCTGTCTTTCCACTGAGTGACATGCAAACGGCATGAGCTATTACCTGGTTAAGGTACTACTCAGTAATACTGAGACACACTAGCTCCAACTCTACATCCATCATTTCCAATGCAAAAAAGGTTGGAATGCTGAAAGACTATTGATCCCATCAAGCCCACTTCTTCCACATTCCTAAATTGTAATGTGAATCAAATAGATCTGTTAACATCTCAATAATCCTCAATTCCTTTTTCTGACAATTTTTTTTGAAAATATCACGATTAAGAATTAAATCTTTTCCCTGATCACATATTAACACATCAATTATCCTTGAGAAGCCTTATATTTTAATCTTTTTCTCCAGCATTATTGAATGTAGTCCCTCCCAGACTTGATGGCCTATTCTGAAGATTCACTCTTCATTCTTTTCCTGAAACGTTCCAAAATATAACAGTTACTTTATTGAGGTCAGGTGACCAAACTGCATTCCATAGTCCAAGATTGGATGCCTGCAATTCATACAACATCAATACAATTTGGAACTTGTATCCACTACTTTCTAGATGAAATCAGATTCCCAAATTTCCTTTGTAGCAAATTCTTCATTTAGCCACCAACTTTAGGAATCAGATCTATGACCATGTCCATTTCATCCCTCAATCCTGTTGTGTGTTGGGCATTGAGTCAGAATGAGCACAACCAATGGTGTATTTTTCATAATACTTTGAAAGCACTCGCTTATTCCTAACCCGTGATGTTGAGGTATCTGCATACTGTGCATATTTACTCTTTTCTGTCTCTGTGACTCAGGTTAAAACATATGTGCTTCGTATGCCTTAGCCCTTGGATGACATCCCCTCCCAATTATTACCTGTACCACATACATGGTTCAGAAGATGCAGATCAAATTATTACTGCTACTAGTACTTTTGTCCAAATTACCACCAGTAAATTCCTGCCTGTTGGATCAGCAGTATCAGTAGGACTGAGGAGTACCTGCTAATGGTGAACAGCCGTAGCCAGAAGTAACTCACTATTTGCTGTAACCTTGCCTTGTTAACAAGCTAAACCTAGTGAGAGAAACCAAGGAGTAATGTTCAAACACTGACAATTGCAAATCTCTGGGACGGGAACCAAAATTTGCTCGGGTATTAACAAACAAATTGAACATCTGTGAGCCCAATATGGAAAATTCACAGCATTTCTTATGTATCACCATCCTCTACTTGAAGGACTTTAGACTTCTTTTGGCAGCGTTGCAAGAAAGATCTCAGTAAAATATTTTCTGAAAGGCCTAGTTACCTAAATCCATTAATGTGGACCAAATGAAACTTAAACAAAATGTCCAAACATATGAACCAGCACCAAAGTTTGATAAAGTAGTATTCAGGAAATAGTTTTGGTTAAAAAACTGCAGAGGAAGTAATCAATTTCTAGATTATTTTTCCAAGAAAACAGCTGGATGCAGTGATTATGGGCATTGAACAATGACTGAATGGTCCTGATTTTCACTTTGAACTATGTAGTGTTTGTAGTACGGATTGATTGTGTTGATACTGTTAACTTGTTGTTTTAGTGGAAGGGATCATTATTAATCAAATTTGTCAGTTGCAAAGAATTTGGCTTATGTGAAAAATGTAAGGAACCTTCATGCAGAAAAGACATTTGAACAAAGGAAGTAGATGTGGTTAAGGAGAAGCAGATGGGATTTAATGTAGATACAAGCAAGGCAACAAATGTTAAACAGGATCAGAGATAGTAGGAACTGCAGATGCTGGAGAATCCGAGACAAGGTGCAGGGCTGGATGAACACAGCAGGCCAAGCAGCATCATAGGAGCAGAAAGGCTGACGTTTCGGGCCTAGACCCTTCATCAGAAAAGGGGGAGGGGAAGGGGGTTCTGAGATAAATAGGGAGAGAGTGGGAGGCGGATAGAAGATGGATAGTGGAGAGGATAGGTGGAGAGGAAACAAACAGGTCGAAGAGGCGGGGATGGAGCCAGTAAAGGTGAGTGTAGGTGGGGAGTTAGGGAGGGGATAGGTCAGTCCAGGGAGGACGGACAGGTCAAGGGGACAGGATGAGATTAGTCAGTAGGAGATGGGGGTGCGGCTTGAGGTGGGAGGAGGGGATAGGTGGAAGGAAGAACAGGTTAGGGAGGCGGGGACGAGCTGGACTGGTTTTGGGATGTGGTAGGGGGAGGGGAGATTTTGAAGCTTGCGAAATCCACATTGATACCATTGGGCTGCAGGGTTCCCAAGCAGAATATGAGTTGCTGTTCCTGCAACCTTCGGGTGGCATCGTTGTGGCACTGCAGGAGGCCCAGGATGGACATGTCGTCTGAGGAATGGGAGGGGGCGTTGAAATGGTTCGCGACTGGGAGGTGCAGTTGTTTATTGCGAACCGAGCATAGGTGTTCTGCAAAGCGGTCCCCAAGCCTCCGCTTGGTTTCCCTGATGTAGAGGAAGCCACACCGGGTACAGCGGATGCAGTATACCACATTGGCAGATGTGCAGGTGAACATCTGCTTGATGTGGAAAGTCTTCTTGGGGCCTGGGATGGGGGTGAAGGAGGAGGTATGGGGGCAGGTGTAGCTCTTCCTGCGGTTGCAGGGAAAAGTGCCGGGTGTGGAGCGGACAAGGGAGTCACGGAGAGAGTGGTCCCTCCGGAACGCAGATAAGGGTGGGGAGGGAAAGCTGCCTTTGGTGGTGGGATCGGATTGCAGATGGCAGAAGTGTCGGAGGATGATGCGTTGGATCCGGAGGTTGGTGGGGTGGTACGTGAGGACGAGGGGGATTCTTTTTTGGTTCTTATTGCGTGGACGGGGTGTGAGGGATGAGTTGCAGGAGATGTGGGAGACATGGTTGAGGGCGTTCTTGACCACTGAGTAGGGGAAGTTACGGTCCTTGAAAAACGAGGACAACTGAGATGTACGGGAGTGGAATGCCTCGTCCTGGGAGCAGATGCGGCGGAGGCGAAGGAATTGGGAATAGGGGATAGCATTTTTGCAGGAAGGTGGGTGGGAGGAGGAGTATTCTAGGTAGCTGTGGGAGTCGGTGGGCTTGAAATGAATATCGGTTTCTAGGTGGTTGCCCGATATGGAGACAGAGAGGTATTAGAGATGGTCCAGGTAAACTTAAGGTTGGGGTGGAAGGTGTTGGTAAAGTGGATGAACTGTTCGAACTCCTCGTGGGAGCACGAGGCGGCGCCGATACAGTCATCAATGTAACGGAGGAAGAGGTGGGGTTTAGGGCCGGTGTAGGTACGGAAGAGGGATTGTTCCACGTAACCTACAAAGAGGCAGGTGTAGCTTGGGCCCATGCGGGTACCCATGGCCACCCCCTTTGTCTGTAGGAAGTGGGAGGAATTGAAAGAGTTGTTGAGGGTGAGGACGAGTTCAGCTAAGCGGATGAGGGTGTCAGTGGAGGGGGACTGGTCGGGCCTGCGGGACAGGAAGAAGCGGAGGGCCTTTAAGCCATCTGCATGGGGAATGCAGGTGTAGAGGGACTGGACGTCCATGGTAAAGATGAGGTGTTGGGGACCGGGAATTGGAAGTTCTGGAGGAGGTGGAGGGCGTGGCTGGTGTCACGGACATAGGTAGGGAGTTCCTGGACCAAGGGGGAGAAAATGGAGTCCAGATAGTTGAAGTGTGAACCTTGTACAGAATAGAGGGGTCAGGTCCTATGTTAAATGGGTAATTGAAATTTTGAGGCTTAGCACATGAAACCTTACAGATTTTTATGGTCCTTTTTAAAGAGAATAAGACTCAAGATGATCTAGCCTACGTAGACTGATTCCTCAAATTACAATTGAAATTAAATGAAAATGGTGAAATAAGGGGATAAAAAGAAACATACAAGTGCTCCAATCTGTTTCAACTCAGATTGATTTTAAAATCTGGTTCATGTCTAGGTGACAGATTTTGGATTTGCCAAGAGGGTAAAGGGTAGAACTTGGACACTGTGTGGAACTCCCGAATACCTGGCTCCTGAGATCATTCTCAGCAAGGTAAGGAGCTGCTGCTTTCTCCTTGCAGCTTGCAGCATCTTTCAACTCCTTCCAGTTCATGAAAAACACAATCTGAAGACGTCCTGTAAATCTAGTATCAAAATGTTCTCTTCCCTTGTCTTTCTTTCTTTGGTATTCAGTGTTGTCAAGGTATAAATACCAGAATGTTTGTTTAGATTCAGTGAAAGGAGTACTGTGCTGGCATGTTAGAGATACTGTCACCATGTTGTAAGCTACCCAGTTAGGTTCTAATTGCAGTCCTATGCTTTACAAATCTCGGGATTCAGTCATTGCTTCACTGTAGGCAGATGTCTACACAGATCTGCAACAATAGGAGTTCTACAGTGACTGTCAAATATATTTGGATAAGTCCTGGTTATGTGATGTATTAACCTATTTATTTGGAAATAATTTAAGCCTCATAAACAAATGGCATTACCAAGAGGCCACCATCTCCTCCTAGAGGGCTGAGAATTATTGGACTTTGATGTGCAAAGATACTTTTGCCATCATGAGTCAAAGCCTACACTCACTTTGCACTCTTTCAGTAGGAATTGTTTTAACCAGTTGCTTTCTTAGCAACTTTGACTGTTCTGCCACAAATAACCCATTGAAGCAATTGTAAAACCCAAATTACTGTTTAGGCAAGATCAGCAAACTTGAGAGAGATTGTTTTGAATCTGTCTTTTTGATCCATGTCTCTTACTCCTCCAGGGCTATAACAAAGCTGTGGATTGGTGGGCATTAGGAGTCCTAATCTATGAAATGTGTGCGGGGTATCCTCCGTTTTTTGCAGACCAGCCAATTCAGATTTACGAAAAAATAGTCTCGGGGAAGGTAAGCATTGTGCTTCAGAAAATATTATTCTGATCCTGTGTAATTAAATAAGGAGAGATTCGAATTTTAAACAGTACCTCCCTCCATCATTGAAACATCTTGACAATCAAGAGTGTGCGAGCAAATGCGGTAACCACAAGATCTTACAAAGAGCAACGAGATGACAGAGTGAAATGTTTTTACAGGAGGAACGTTGTCCAGAATCTGGCAGAACTCCATGTCTTTTTACCTAGTATCTTGCGATCCTTAACATTCACCCAAACCAGTGGGACATGAAGAATATTACATGGTTTAATGTTTCTGAGGTACAATGCAGAACTCCTTCACTGTCAAAGTGAAGTAACAGTCTGGATAATGGGTTTGAGCTCTGGAATGAAATTTCTAACTGGAGAAAGCTATCATTTGAGCCATGTTGACACTGTTTTTGTTGAGGACCCAACTGGAGGCTTTGTCTAATCAACAGTCAGTCATGTCCTAATTATAAATGATACGCAAGGAGGGAAGAAAATAGTGTTAGATATTCATAGCGAGAGAGAGTTTGTGCCTTGGAGTATTTCATGTCAGGCACACCATTGATTCATAAAGTCATGTAGCAACAAAACTTCACTCCAACCAGTCCATGCTGAATATAATCCCAAACTAAACTAGTCCCACCTGCCTGCTCCTGGCCCATATCCCTCCAAACATTTCCTATTCATGTACTTATCTAAATGTCTTTTAAACCACTTTTCAAATGAAGCATTAAGCTAATGAATGGCCTGTTTGTCTGTTTAGGTAGATGTTAAATATTTCATGGTGTTTGAACCCAAAAGTTTCACGTTTGAAGAACAGAGCAGTTCTCCTGGCTGACATTTACACCTTGATCATAAACCATGTTTAAAAATGTATTTAACTGCTCTGTTATTTCACAGCTACTTGTGGAGCCATGCTGTCTGCAGTGACAAACACATTTCTAATTCTTACATTTCGAATGTATGTCATTGGCAGCAAAGTACTTTGGGACATTATGGGGATGTGATTGGCACTGTATAAATGTGGTTTTATTCTTTAAGTAACCTGTTGGAAAAAATGCCTTTGAGGCAAACACAATTGGACATTTTAACCTACCTGCAGAGTTCTCTCTGACTACCTCAAGTTACCTACTAGTCAGCTAAAGTCCGTTATCCTAAAGGGTCATTTATTGCCATCCAAGAGGTGAGAAAATGGATTGGGTCCATCTGCTTGGGCACATGTCCAACAGGAACATAGTTATGCTCATGTAACTGTTGTATATGAATTGCTGCTTCTTGTCGGTATGTTAGAACATTGAATGCTGATTCTCTTAATAGGGCATGTGCTGCACAATGCTTACTCCTGGGGATTGAGAAAAATGACTATGAGCATTGTCCTTTTACATATGGGAGCTTTATTTGATGGATTGAACTTTACAATGTTTCACCTGAATGCGATGAGTTTGTGCAGTCGTAATGTGTTTTCTTTTAGAGTGACAGAATGAATTGTCTGTAATTTGGCATCAGTTGTTACTACATTGTCAACCTCGTTTAGAAAGGTCATGAGGATATTTGATTTGGAAGACACAAATCCCACACGGTGTAATAGAAGATGCTTTGCTTAAGACTAGGAGACACTGAGGAACAGATAGCAGAGACACTGTTACATATGTGTAAAAAATACTTTTTTTAAAGAGAATTTTTTCAGAATACAGGCAAATAGCTGACGTGATTCCTATATTTAAAAGGGAGGTGGAACAAGTCCAATACATTGTTAATGCAAGACATTGAGTCATTACTGTATGCCAGTTAGCTCAATATCAGTGGTTGCAAAAATAATGTTACACTTAGTTAAGAGAGGTAATAGAAAAGCATCAAAAAACAGAAAATATGATTGCCAGCGCAGATGTTTAAAGGGAAGATTGTGCTTAACTAATTTTATTGTATTGTTTGAAGAAATAACATCAAGAGTAGTTAAAGGGGTAATGCATTGAACATAATGTATTTAGATTTTCAAAAAGCCTTTGATAAGGTACTGCATAGTCAACTCCTGTAAAGACAGAACAGATAGAATCAGAAATAACAGAAAAAATAGCAGCCTACCTACAAGCCAGAAAGCAGAGCGTTGAATTAATCAGACTGCACAAAGCAGGGAAACAGTGTTCCATGAGGATTGGTGCCAGGACCACAGCTATTCACCAGTTATGTTAATAATTTGGAATTGGGATTTGGATGACAGTTTCAAAATATGGGGGTGCACCAAATTGGAGATGCGATTTGAAGAATTAGTAAAAGAACTGCCCAAAATATAGGAAATTCTTTGTAAGCTTGCAGAACAAGCGTGTCATTGGCAAATGAACATCAATGTGAATAAATGTGAGGTGGTATATTTTCATAGAATTAATAAGAAGGTCACATACTCCTCTTAAAAAAATCCTTTGCTGTCATCGTAGTGTTCACGATACAGAAGGAGGCTGTTCAGCCCACTCGGCCTATGCTATGTGCCCCAAAGTGGATGCCTCACCGTTATAGGAGCTATCATTAGTTCATCAACCTCCTCTGAATAATAAAGGACAGTCTGGCTTGAAAGTAAATAGCCAGATTGTTATGCTTGTGTCCTGTCTTTGGGACCTCACACAGTGGTAAGGTGAAATATCGAGCTCTGATGCACTGAAGCAGCACTGACCCCAAGCAGACATGGTTTACTATTCACAAAAGATGTTGTAGTTTGTGAATCCACAACCACAACGAGATACTCCCCACCACCCACCCACCATAAACAAGTATCTAAGTTGCAGCAATGATGCACGCAATTTTATATCTATTGGTTTACAGTGTATTAGTGTGTCATAACACCATAGAAATTTACAGCAGAGAAACAGGCCCTTCGGTCCAATTCGTTCATGCCAACCAGATATCCGGAGTTAATCTAGTCCCATTTGCCAGCATTTAGCCAATATCCCTCTAAATCCTTCCTATTCATATACCCATCCAGATGCCTTTTAAATGTTGTAATTGTACCAGCCTCCACCACTTCCTCTGGCAGCTCATTCCATACACGCACCACCCTCTGTGTGTAAAAGTTGCCCCTTAGGTCCCTTTTAAATCTTTCCTCTCTCACCTTAAACCTACGCCCACTAGTTTTGGACTACCCCACCCTGGGGAAAAGACCTTGTCTAATTACCCTATCCATGCCCGTCATGATTTTATAAAGTTCTATAAGGTCACCCCCTCAGCCTCTGATGCTCCAGGGAAAATAACCCCAGCCTATTCAGCCTCTCCCTATAGCTCAAACCCTCCAATTCCAGCAACATCCTTGTAAATCACTTCTTAACCCTTTCAAGCCTCACAACATCCTTTCTATAGTGGGGCGACCAGAATTGTACACAGTAATCCAATGGCCTAACTAATGTCTTTACAGCTACAATGTGACCTCCCAACTCCTATACTCAATGCACTGATCAACGAAGACAAGCATACCAAACGCCGCCTTCTTTGTCCTATCTACCTGTGACTCCACTTTAAAGGAACTATGAAACTGCACTCTAAGGTCTCTGTTCAGCAACAGTACCCATTAAGTGTATAAGTCCTGCCCTGATTTGCCTTTCCAAAATACAGCGCCTCACATTTATCTAAATTAAACTCCATTTGCCACTCCTCAGCCCATTAGCCCATCTGATCAAGATCCCGTTGTACTCTGAGGTAACCTTCTTCACTGTCCACTACACCTCCAATTTTGGTTCATCTGCAAACTTACTAACCATATCTCCTATGTTTGCATTCAAATCATTTATGTAAATGACATATGGCAGTGGACCCTGGAGCAATCCTTGTGGCACAGCATTAGTCACAGGCCTCCAGTCTGAAAAGCAACTCTCCACCACCACCCTCTATCTTCTACCTTCAAGCCAGTTCTGTATCCAAATATCTGATTCTCCCTTTATGTGTATGTCAAATCAGAAAATCTACCCTTAATCTTAATCTTTGCTCAACATCTGGTGTCATATAAGCCTGAGTCATTCTTGTGTAACTGACCAATGTTTCTTTTCAGGTGCGGTTTCCATCTCATTTCAGTTCTGACCTAAAAGATCTACTGCGGAACCTGTTGCAGGTTGATCTGACCAAACGGTTTGGTAATCTCCGAAACGGTGTCAATGACATCAAAAACCATAAGTGGTTTGCCAACACAGACTGGCTATCCATCTACAAAAGAAAGGTACTGTGACCCCAGCCAGTCAGCCTGTATTTCCCGAGGCAGGAGTTGGTGAAGCTGTTTACTGCAGACTGGGTAGTAGTGTACCAGGAGAGGATTCAGACTTCCACCACTTTCTGTGACCAATTCAGTTACAGCAACACACGCATAAATGTTCTTGCTCTCTCAGTCTTCTTACCTCTCACTCTGTACCCACTGACCTATTCCTCTCAATTTCCTTTCTCTGCTTATATAGGCACAAGCATTTTGTTTCTGTTTAGGAGGATATCTAATGCACATCTCACCTGTTCCTGTGTTTCTAAAATGGATGGGGAGTTTCTGTTCTGTGTGACAGATTGTGGATAAACTCCCTGTACAGACGCACCCCATTTACCTAGCTCAGCCAGCACTGGATCTTTGTTTCAGTGAAGTAAGTCACAGTGTAAACTCCTGTATGTTCAGAATACAGAATTAGCATTGAGTTTTCCTGTTGTCATATTTATCCTATATGTTAGCTTCAACTAGCTAGAGGTAGCCAATGTCACATTTACATTCTGCACCTGAAGGACTATTGTTTTCTTTGCTACAATACTGCTCAAGAAAGCATAATGGTTCTGTGTTGAAAGGGAGCAACAAGTAGTGTGTGTATTCAGGGCTGTAATGTATGAGCTGTTATGATGAAAAGAGAATGGATTCTGGGTTTTGGTGTGCATCTCAGTGGGAACGTGGGGGAGGTGATGTCACAGTGGCCATGTCATTGACTGGTAATCCAGGCTATTACTCTGGGATATGGTTTCAAATCCCACCACAGCAACTGGTGGAATTTAAATTCAATTAAATAGTTTAAAGATATGAAAGATAGTCTTGGTGATGGTGACCGTGACAACGATAGTGGAATATTCTGGTTCACTCACGTCCCTTTGTGGAAGAAGATCTGCCGTCCTTCGCTGGTCTGGTCTACATGTGACTGACATTTAGCTGCCCTCTCAAATTGCCTGGCAGCCACCCAGATCAAGGGTATTTAGGGATGGGTAATAAATGCTGGCTGTGCCAGCCGTGTCCACAAACCAAGAATTATTTTTAAATTGTGATGTTGCAACCAAAATGCAATGTCCAAGCATTGGAACAATGGCCTTATGATGCGGCTTCTGTAGTCATGGCCGAGTGGTTAAGGCGATGGACTTGAAATCCATTGGGATGTTCCCGTGCAGGTTCGAATCCTGCTGACTACGGGCGAAAGCTGAGAGCAAATTCGAAGGAAGCTTGCTCACCGCTATGGGGCGGCACGGTGGCTCAGTGATTAGCACTGCTGCCTCACAGCACTAGCAACCTGGGTTTGATTCCACCCTCGGGTGACCGTCTGTGTGGAGTTTGCACATTCTCCCTGTGTCTGCGTGGGTTTCCTCCGGGTGCTCCGGTTTCTTCCCACAGTCCAAAGATGTGCGGGTTAGGTGGATTGGCCAGGCTAAATTGCCGGTAGTGTTCAGGGATGTATAGATTAGGTGGGTTATAGGGGGGATGGGTCTGGGCGGGATGCACTGAGGTTCAGTGTGGACTTGTTGGGCCGAAGGCCTGTTTCCACACTGTAGGGATTCTATGATCTATGATATTTTAGCATGTACTGAATAGGTGGTATGGTTTGGGGGGGTTCATTGCAAGTATTTAGGGTGTCAATGAGAACCTTTTGCTGTAACATGTCACTGAGGGTGAAATAGAGAAATCTAGTGAGCAGCTGTCAGCATACGTGTGTCTGAATGATTCTTTGACTCTAAAGCAACTTAATTTAGTTTCTGTTCCTTTCCTCAGGAGGAGCCTCCTTTTAAACCCAAGTTTAGAGGCCCCGGGGACACCAGTAACTTTGACGAGTATGAAGAGGAGGCGATCCGCATATCTCTCACAGAGAAATATTCGAAGGAATTTGCTGATTTCTAGAGAAGGAAATGAGACAAAGCTGTAAAATGACTGGAAAACTTGATACCCGGCTGAAAAGGCAAGGAGGCACTATTTGGAGGGGAACCCAAACTGTTGTATTTACTGAAAACTTTTGTGTTAAGTCTGTGCATTCCACCAGGTGGAGTCCTACCTTGCCTTGACTTCGAAGGGCCTGGCCCTCTTTCCCTTACACAGACTGCGCCTGCAAATCCTGAGGTTCTCCAGACAGTCACTATTCCCAATGACACACTAAACTTCTCTTTTTTGCCGCCTTCCAATAAGCGTTTGTATCTCATTGTGTCTGAATGTTATATATGTTCTGTGTTTTAAAAGATATTTTACTTATACATTAAAGACCTTTAGTTTTCTTTTTTAAAACGTATTTCCGAGTAAAGGGACTACTTTTCCATATCTGATCTGACTGCAGAATAGCTAAATTAGGAGCTTGAACTCTTTGCTAACCTGTCTTACTCATTCCAAGCAACTACAGAGTTGGCATGCACAGGTGTAATGTTAACTGTGCACCATCTCTGCAATCGATTCCCTGCACTCACTCAAGTCTGGGAAATGATGAGCTTCTGTATCGTTTTGGGATCTCGCATTTAAATAACACCGAATTAGATGGATGATGTAGCAATATAATGTTTGCCACAGTACACTTTGGCCCAATTATGTGGCTTTCACATTTCTTCAGTAACCTCAAGGTTGAAGTGTTTGCTTTATTTTAAGATTCCTCTGGTGGAGGCAGACAATCCCATGGCAATATTTCAGCAGAGTAGTGGCGTTCTCCTCAGTGACATGGCCAATGTTTACTTTTCTGTCAATATCACTGAACGAATTACCTGGTTATCACATTCGTGTTTGTGGAAGCTTGCTTTGGGCAAATTGGCTGCTATGTTTATTACATTGCAATATTACACTTCAAAATAAAAGTACTTCATTAGCTGTAAAGCACTTTGGGACTTCCTGAGATTGTCAAGACACTATGGAAATACAAGTGTTTTTTTTTTGTAAAAGGTGGAATAAACAATTTTACATCCTAGTACCAATTCCCCGTTTAACATAAAGACCCGAGCAAGAAAAGCTGTCTAGAACATCAACACTGGCTCTTTCCCTCTCTCTCCAATGCGAAGACAAGGTGGTGAGAGTGGGAGCAGGCAGCCCGAGGCGGCAGCAGGAACAGGCTGCAAGGTGGCAAGACCAGGCAGCTCGAGGTGGCCAGTAGCGAGAGCGAGAACTGGCAGCTCGAGGCGGCAAGAGTGAGAACAGGCAGTTCGAGGTTGTGGGCGATGAGAGTGAGAACAGGCAGCCTGGAGCGGCAGAGGGGCCAAGGTCGAGTCCAGAGCAGGGGAGGTCGAGCTCTTGTGAGGAGTGTGAGTCCAGCATTGCTCGGTGCTTATGGACTGTGGTGTTGAACTTTAACTGTGTTTCTGTTTTTCTACTTTTTAGTAAGAAGGATTAACATGTTTAACATTTTAACTTTGTTTTCTTTATTTTTCTGCTTTGTACCTAGGTATCTTTTTACCTAAGTGGTGACGTGTAAACTTTTCACTGTACTCATGTGAACATGACAATAAACCTAATTCAAAAATACCCTTTTTTATTTTTGGGCCCAAGTGCCTTATCCTCTCTCAGAGGAACACTGACTCTATTGCTGTCCCATGCAAACCATACCTTTAGTTCCGTACATGAGTGAAGGTGGAAATGAGAAATGGGCAGCTTTGAAAATGTAATCTGTTAGGAATAAATAAACCTCTGTATCTGAAACTTAATATTGGAACAGGTCATGAATCCCAACTACAAAGAGGATGAGGGGGTCACTGTTACTTAAAGTTTGTTCCACGGCATTGTCCTTTAGCACTGCAGATTAGATAAAATGTGATAAACTGTTTCTCAGCTAGACAAAGGCATTGCATTCTTTGCATTGTTGTATTAGAACAGAACTTTTCACATATATTAGAAAGTCATACTTTTGTAAACTTTCACATGCTTCTGTCTGCTGGCCTTGCTGATGTTTTGTTGTGGATAGTTCACGTTGCATCTCTAGTTCATGTTCCTGCCAACCAACACGGACCCTTGCCTGTGAAGAATGTCACAGAATCATCATACTGTTGTTTTATGATTGTATGTAATAAGCATTATCAAATTATGCTTTGGTAACATCACAGTACTCCAAAGGTATGTCGTTTATTCAAATACTGAAGAAGAGCTAAACATAATTATTGCCTGATCCTAAAGAAAACCATCCTGGTAACAAATCTGTATTGCTGGGCCTGCACTATCTCTGGAGTTGGTAAGTTGTAAGATGCTGTATTAAAATACCTTTAGTGTCTGACATCTGAGCAACAGATAACTGGGTGGGTGTTGAAGCAATATAGTATTTAAACTCAATGTGTACTTAACTAATAATGTGACTTTCTTCTTCCTTCCAATAATCTTGAGCTTAAACTGCTTGCTTTGATGCAGATTCTTTCATTCCCTGGTGGAGGCAAAAGATTCCATGGCACTACTTTATCAAAAGTTATAACTTCTCAGCAGGGTCATAGCCGATATTTAATCTTCAAATGAATGAATACAATGATATAGGAACATTTTTCCAATCCTGACCTAGGAAGGAGGTCACTTGTGTGTAGCCAAGGGCATATTATTGGTTAAGCTTTGATGAACTATGCTGCCAGAGATATTGACCTTGGAAATACGGATGTCAGCTTTACTGATGTAGTCAGTACCGTATGAGATATATTCTTTTGTTCAGTAAAAACTGAAAGAACTTCAGATGCTGGAAATCAGAATCGAAGACAGAAATTGCTGGAAAACCTCAGCAGGTCTGGCAGCATCTATGGAGAGAAATCAGAGTTAACATTTCGTGTCCAGTGACTCTTCCTCAGAACTGATGGTAGCTAGGAAAAGGTTGTTTCTTACGCAGAAGATAGGTTGGGGAGAGGGTAAACGATAGGTGGAGATCGAACCAAAAGAGACAGAATGACAATTGGATAGACAAAGGAGTGGATAGCGATCAGCCTGGGAGAATGAGTAGCTACTAATGGGGACAATTAGTGATTAACAATGGGTTGTGTGTAATAGCAAACCATGTGATAACAAGGCCTGATGGGTGGGAGTTGGGGTAAGGACATGGGAGAAGGTGCCTCAAGCCTTTAAATTATTGAACTCGATATTGAGTCTGGAGAGCTACAGGATGACCAAGTGGAAAATGAGGTATTGTTCTTCCAGCTTGTGCTGAGCTTCACTGGAACACAGCAGCAAGCCTGAGACAGAGCTGTTCGCCAGAGAACAGGGTAGTGTGTTAAAGTGGCAGGCAACTGGAAGCTCAGGGTCTTTTTTGCGAACAGGACATAGGTATTTGCAAAGCTGTCACCCAGCCTACACTTTGTTTCCCCAGTGTAGAGGAGACCATACTCTGAGCAGTGAATACAGTAGGCTAGATTGTGGGGAGTGCAGGTAAAGTGCTGCTTCACCTGGAAAGTGTGTTTGGGCCCTTGGATACTGAGGAGGGAGGAGGTAAATGGGCAGGTGTTATACCTTCTGTGGTTGCAGGGGAAGGTGCCATGGGGCTGTGAGGGGATGTTGGGAGTGAAGAATGAGTGAACCAGGGTGTTCCAGAGGAAACAGTCCCTGCGGAAGCCTGACAAGGAAGAGCAGGGGAATATTTGTCTGGAGGGTGGGAATGGGGGCTAATGATCCTTTGGCTGTGGAGGCTGGTGGGATGGTCGATGAGGACAAGGGGGACCCTATCGCTGTTGTCGGAGGGAAGAGAGGGGATGAGGGCTGAAATGCAGGTGGGTTGGACCCAGCTGAGGGCCCTGTCAATCACAGTGCTGGGGAATCCTCAGTTGAGGAAGGGAGGTGGACATTTCGGAGGCTCTTGAAGTTGGCATCATCAACAGATGCGATGGAGATGGAGAAACCTGAGAGAATGGGCTCTATCTCTATCTATTGTTTAAGCCTTACCCCCTCCTCCCCATCCTATCTTCTGCTTAATAAAACATTTTTTCCTAGCTACCATCATGGTCACTGGATCCGAAACATTAACTCTGATTTCTTTCCAAGATGCTGCCAGACATGCTGAGCTTTTCCAACAATTTCCATTTTTGTTACAGTCTTTTGCTCTATGCCTTGGGACAATAGAGAAATGGGCACTGAAGGAAAAACCATTGGATAGACTTGCAGCAAAACAGAATATTAACCGCAATCACAAACATGAGTCAAAGGATAAAGCTGAGGTTATATGAAAGAGTAGATTTTCTGAGTTCAGAGATACTGCACACTTGCATCACACTCACTGCTTGTATGGTGGGTGCTGCAAGAATAGACCCACAAAGAAAGTTGGCAAAGTCAAAATATCCACAAGGAATGATTTAGCAGCTAACTGTTGAAACATGAATCAAAGAGATGGAGTACTCAAGGACAATAACTGAAAGGAAATGGCCCTCTTGCACTATGTCTTATACCACTCCACAGCATCCAAACCTCTGTGAGTTGAGAGAGATTAAAATCCAACCAGAAAACACAAGCCAAATTCCTCTTCCCTTTGTTTAGGCTGTCAAAACCAGCCCAGGAGTCTACACTGGGCCTTGTAATTGAACAAATGCACAGGTATCCTCCCCAGTAGAAACAGGTCCAACCCAAGAGTAAATAATTTTGGCAGTTTAATTTTTCACTCCACATGCAAGGAATCTGCTCCACATGCCACTTCAATGGAAAAGGACCCACCTCCTGACATCTGACCTTGTTTGGCATTCAGCTATCATCCCCTAACTTACATAGTTTAAAGAAGCTAGCTTACACAAACGTAACGTTAAGTAGGTTAATTCTGATGGAAGGTCACTGATCTGAAAAGATAACTGTGTTTTCCATTCCTCAGACAATGACAGAGCTGCTAAGTCTCTTCTGTGTCCTTTATTTCAGTTTCCAGTAATATTTCAGTTACCTCCGCAATATTGTCTTTTCAAACTCCTGCATCTGTGCTTTTCTGAAGTGTAGAGTCCCATCTCTTTCACCTTAACTTGGGGATTGATCCATTCATTCTCTTCTGGACACTTTCTGAATCCATTCTGTTACCGACTATGGGAGGAGACTAAAATGGTCCATAGTTTTCCAATTGAGGCCAAGCCAAGGTCTTGTACAAGCACAAAATAGTATGCATTGTCTTCTAGTCATACACCCTTGCATCCAAGTCACACTAGCTATCTCTTCACAGTATTGCTCAAGTACCTTCAGAAATCAATGTAATTTGCTCAGATAGCTCTCTCTCTCTCTTTCTCTCTCTGTTTACTGTGACACTTTTCCCTGAAGGATTGAATGTATATTCAACATTCAGACCCCTCCACAATGCTGACTCTACCCCAGATCTTTACACTTGTAGATGCTACCCCCAATTCCTTCATCTGGATTAGTGCTTCCTAAGTCTTTTCCCTATTGTCACCCCATTTCCAGACTTGAAATTGTTGAGACCCCCTCAGTGAGAGCTGAGAGAGTGAAGTTTAGGGCCTGTTAGAGTGGGGTGGGGGGTGTTAAGGCTGTAAGGTCAGACTTCCACAGAGCTCACAACCCCACTTGGGGTCCTGAACCCCCCTCCCCTTACACTTTGGGAAGCCCTGATCTAGATTATTAAAATAATAAACAGCAAAGGCCCCCAACACCAATCTCTGTGGGTCAATGTTGGTGACTGGTTTTCATATATCCAAATCCAATCATAACTAATTTTTCTGCCTGGGATAAGAGTCTGAACCACCAATGGGCATCATGGGGCTCTGACTCATTCTTAACAACTGTGTCCTGGATTAACAGACAGGCCCCACTTATTGAGGCAGATTTTGTAAACCCTCCCCGAGGGGTTACCAACTATGTTAAAACTTTAACATACTCACTGTGGCAAAAGATTTGGAAGCACTGGCCTATCACCTTCAACCATTTCTCAGTCCAGCTCAGCATATCACCATTAACACTGGAGGCTTCAACCTTTAGAAAAGCCTCCTGTGTGCTATACCCCGAAAACGTTTGGAGATGCATCCAATCCTAGGATCCCAGAAGTTATTAAAGGTACAGGTTTGGTTCTGTAACAGCAGCTGTACCATCTCTCTCAGAGTGGAGATTGTCTGGACCAAATCT
Organism: Rhincodon typus; assembly: GCF_021869965.1. Classification (NCBI taxonomy): domain Eukaryota; kingdom Metazoa; phylum Chordata; class Chondrichthyes; order Orectolobiformes; family Rhincodontidae; genus Rhincodon; species Rhincodon typus. The sequence continues at coordinate 16,645,736 of NC_063369.1, forward strand.
CCTGTTTTTTTCAGCCGATCCAAATGCAGCCTTAGTTTCCTTTAGCCTTTTCCTTGTTTTTCTATGTGGGATGTTTTAAAAAGGGGCCTTTGGGAGTGTTTCAAAGCACTTTTACAGCCAATGCGATACTTTTTCAAGTGTAGTCACTGATGTATTGTGAAAAATGTAGTAACCAATTTATGCACAGCAAGCTCAATGCACACCAAACTGCAACAATACAAGTTTTGCTGTCGGCCACATTGTGATACACGTTCCTTGATGCATATCATGATTAATAAATACTATTATGCAGAAACCAGAGGATTACATATGTACAATCTGTACAATATCTAGAAGGAATACAACAAACAATTCAAGGTTTCTAACAAGGGAATGTAAGATGGTTTTATTAATGATTTCATAGAACAAAACATACTGCAAGTGTTCATGAGACAAGGATAGTAAATATCTACTTCGACATCTACAAAGCCCAGTGCTGCAGAGAGCAGCTAACATTTTTCTGTACACCATGGCATGCTCACCAAATTGTAATACATTCAACAGATAGTTAAATCTGTTGCATATAGACATAATTTACTTTGAATTGGCAAAAGACAATCATTGACTCTTACAGGAGGTCATCCCTGTGTCTTTGAAAGAATTGTGTCCAGTTAGACTTACTTCCTTGCCCCTCCCTTTTGATCCTTTCAAGCTGTTTCCTTTCAAATAATTATTCAGTTTCTTTTTGAAAGTTACTATTGAATCTCCTTCAGCCACACTTTCAGGCAGATAGTTTGGGAAACTAAAGAGGGGTCATATACATTGGCAAACATTTCAGGGAATGTTCCCTATTTCTTAAGGGATGTATGTTCCATCAGGGAATTAAAAACCCCAAAGGGATTGTGATTCATCTGTGCTGGAGATTCAGGATGGGAATAGAATGAAAGGGCAAGGCTTAAAATACATAATATTGGATCTGACAACTTGTTTACTAGGAATCAAAAAGAGATGGCTGCAGGAATAATGGATGCACTGTTCATGATCTTATATAATTCCTTGGATTTTGCAATCGTCACAGTGGATTCCAAAGTAAGAAATGCAACAAGAAAAGAGGAACAGAGAAGTCAGGGACTAGTAAGATTGCCTAAACTTAGTTGTTCAGAAAATGCTGGAATCTGTTACTAAAGAATCGTTATGATTACTTATCAGGATGCTTAAAAATCATAATATGGTTAGGCAATGTCTGAAAGGGAAATCTTATTTGGCAACTCAATTAAAGTTTGTAACGAGGTACTGGGAATCCTGGGACATCACTGACCTCCAACAACAATAATTATCTTCCCTTGTACCAGGTTTGGACTCCAACCAGTCTCCCTGATTCCCATGGACTCGAATTTTGCTAGTGCTCCCTGACCTTATCCTAAGTCAGATTGCAAGGGCAATCTCTTGCCTCACTGTTGGAACTGTCCCGTTAGTCCATGTTTGTACCAAGGTTGTGATGAGGTCCGAAACTGAGTGGCCCTGGCAGAATCCAAATCAAGCTTTTATTCCTGAGCAAGTGCTGCTTGGTAGCGCTGCTGATGACATCTTGCATCGTGTTACTGATGATCAAGAACAGGCTGAATGGGCAGTAATTGGCTGCGTTGGATTTGTCTTACTTTTTATGTACTGGGTAATTTTCCACACTGCCAGGAAGGTGCCAGTGTTGTAACTGTACTAAAACAGCTTGGCTAGAGGAACAGCAAGTTCTGAAGCACAGTATTATTACCAGAATGTTATCAGGGCCCATAGCCTTTCCAGTATCCAGTACCTTCAGCATTCTTGATATCATATGAAGGGAATGAAATTGGCTGAAGACTATGATCTGTGATGCTGGGGACCACAGGAGGACAAGATGAATCATCACTTGGCACTTCTGGCTGAAGATGGGTGTAAATAATTCAGGCTTGTCTTTTGTGCTGATGTGCTGGGCTACCCCTTTTTTGAGGATGGGGACGTTTGGGAATCCTCCACCTCCTGTTGTTTAGTTGTACACCCCCATTCACAACTGACTGTGGGAGAACTACAGAGCTTAGCTCTGATCCGGTGGTTGTGGTATTACTTAGCTCTGTCTATCACTTGCTGTTTGGCATGCAAGTAGTCCTGTTTGGTAGCTTCACCACATATTTTTAGGGATTCCTGGTACAGATCCTGGCATGCCCTCCTGTACTCTTGATTGGCCAGGGTTGATGCTCCAGGTTGGTGGTAATGGGGGATATGTGGCTCATGAGGTTGCAGATTGCAGTTACAAGTAACTCTGCTGCTGCTGTAAGCTCACAGTGTCTCACAGATGCCCACTTTTCAGATGCTGGGATCTGTTTGAAGTCTGTCCCATTTAGCACAGTGATAGTGCTACACACCATGATGGAGAGTATCCTCAATGTGAAGACAGTGTTGCTGCAATTGTACAGGGCTTGAGTGAGGCTACACCAAGAATACTACCCCCAGATTTTCCAACCCTATTACTAACCCCGATCAGCCAGCCCCTAACGCCGCTGCTCTGTGTCCACTCCTCACCCTCCATTCCCGTTCCCTGTGCCCCTGCCTTCTTCCTTCACTTCTTCCCACACTTCCATTTCCTCTGCCACCGCCAGTCCTTCCCCATCATTGCAGAAGGGAATGGCAGAACTAGGAAGAGGGAGGAAACAGCAAAAACAGCAGCAAAAAGAGAGGGTGGGAGTTACAAAGGGAGAAGGCAGTGCAAGGGAGTGGGGAAGGAAAGCTGGACAGTGGGGAAAGAGGAGAACAGCAAAGGGCAAGCCAGGGATGTGACCAAGGGAGAAGGGTGTTGTCTGGTCTTCTCTCTCTTTGTTTGATGCAGGAAGCTACCTGGGATGTTGTTGTCACTGGCACCTCTGGCATCAGGAAACACAAGAGTAGGGAAAGCACCCTCTGCTGTTTTGACATCAGTAGATCCAGCCTCAAGACAAGATTCGGGGAGAACTCAAGAAGTGGCAGGAGGCTGTTTCCTCCAGGCTTAAGAGTCTAAAACTAGGGTCGCAGTCTCAAGTTTAAGGAGGTGAACCATTTGGGACTATGATTGAGTGAAATGTCCCAGCTGCAGTTTATGCATTCTCCAATCTATTCTCAATGGTTAAGTATATCAAAGGCTGAGAGCAATGGGTTAGTTTAGATTCTAAAGGAAACTTATTGTATTGAATGGCAGAGAAGACTCAAATGGGCTGAATGGCCTCTTGCAATTTTTATTTCTTATGTTCTTCTGGATCATAATTTGTTATGTTAAAAAAAATCTCATTCAGCAGAATGCCACCTGAGATTAATAGGGCAGGGTGTATGTGTGAGAGGAAATATGACACAGGATATATGTGTGAGAGGAAAATATGACAATGTCCATGTAGTTTGAGGATTGATTTAAGAATGGAGAATTTTGGATGCTTCACTCAGTCTATGATATAACTGTATGCTAAAGTATGGCTTTATTTAACGGATGCATTCAGTCGATTCTCCCTTGGGAACTAAAATTTATTTACATACATGTTGCCAGGGAGGTACCTTTGTAGCTTCAATATCTGCTGGAGTGCCAGCCAGAGCTGAACTACAGTCCACTGCTGGGGCTTCAGAAAGTCATACTATCCCAGAGTGACTGGGTATTTCTCCCATCCCTGAGTCAGGGGATGATCGATTCCAGCCTCATTACTGAAACTTGAACATATGTTCTGTGATGTCTGCTGGAAACATTGGATACTGCAAAGGCTACAGGCCCTGACAACATTCTGGCAATAGTACTGAAGATTAGTGCCCCAGAACTTGCTAACTCCACTAGCTAAGCTGTTCCAGTACAGTTGCAACACTGGTATCTACCCAGAAATGTGTAATATTGTCTAGGTATGTCCTGAACACAAAAAGCAGGACAAATCCAACCAGCAGTTACTGCCCCATCGGTCTCCTCTCAATCATCAGTAAGGTGATGGAAGGTGTCACCAACAGTGCTATCAAGCAGCACCCCCACAGCAATAACCTGCTCAGTGACGCCCAGTTTGGGTTCTGCCAGGGCCACTCAGCTCCTGACCTCATTACAGCCTTGGTTCAAACATGGGCATTAGAATAAATTCCACAGGTGAGGTGAGAGTGACAGCCCTTGAGGCTGCATTTGACCAAGTGCGGCATCAAGGAGCCCTACTAAAAGTGGAATCAATGGGAATAAGGGGACAAACTTTCCGCTGGTTGGAATCCTACCTCGCATAAAGGAAGATGGTTGTGGTATTGGAAGTCTGTCATCTCAACTCCAGGACAAGTCTGCAGCCATTCCTGTTCAAATAAAGCAAGACCAGGATAATATCCAGGCTTGGGCTAAGTGGCAAGTAACATTCATGCCACACAAGTGCCAGGCAATGTCTGTCTCCAACAAGAGATAAGCTAACCATTGTCCCTTGACACACAATGGCATTACCATCACTGAATCCCCTACTATCAACATCCTTGGAGTTACCATTGATCAGAAACAGAACTGGACTCACCGCATATAAACACAGTGACTTCAAGAGCAGGTCAGAGGCTTGGAATCCTGCAGTGAGTAACTCACCTCCCGACTCCCAAAATCCTGTCCACCATCTACAAGGCATAAGTAGGAGCGTGATGGGATACTCCCCACTTGCCTGGATGGGTGCAGCTCCAACAACACTCAAGAAGCCTGACACCAAGCAGCCCCTTGTTTGTCACCACATCCAGAAAAACCCATTCCCTCCACCACTGACGCTCAATAGCAGCAGTGTGTATCGTTTACAAGATGCACGACAGAAAGTTACAAAAGCTCTTTAGACAGCACCTTCCAAACCCATGACCACTTCCATCTAGAAGGACAAAAGCAGAAGGTACTTGAGAACATCATCATCTGCAAAATTTTTCCCAAGCCACTTACCATCCCAACTTGGAAATATATCGCTGCTCCTTCTGTTTCGATGGATCAAAATCCTGGAAATCCCTCCCTAAGGGCATTGTGGGGTCAACCTACAGCACAGGGACTGCAGCGGTTCCAGAATGCAGCTCACCACCACCTTCTCAAGGGCAACTGGGGACAGGCAAGAAATGCTGGTCCAGCCAGAGACACCTACAACCCATGAATAAGAAATAGATAGCTACACTGAGGTTCCAGCACAGTGCCTGTTGTGGATTTTGCCTGCAGCATGATATTTTACCTGATGAGCCTTGGTATATGTTATCCCTCATAACATAAGAAACTGGGTGTGGTTAATGTAGCAATGAAGAATCCAATAGATATTTATTACAGCTAACCAATATATGCAGAGATTACATTCACGGGCACATCAGTGTCTGGGCTAGTATTAGGTTATTCAGTTACAATAGAATTTCATGCTTCACATTATCTCAAGTGAGATGGTGACTGAGACCTCTGAGCCCTCAGGTCACATGTGGTAATGAATTAAACCAGGAGATGTGAGTTTCTTGATGTTGAACTCAAAGACTCATTCCAATGTTTTTAGCTAAAATGTAATTTCAGTTCCGATGTCTCTCTTTATTCCATATAAAGCTTTGAATTTATCTTAATCACCTCAGCAGCCATTCTAGGTCCATGATTTTTCAATTTTATAAACAATTTTATTCTGTGACAGTCTCGGTAATAAAATCTGATGATGGAAGTTGAGTAATGATTATCCATATTTTACCATATTCACGTATAAGAGCCTAGGACAGCTCCGTGCAGATGTAACAGGGAGCATGGTCTTCCTTATCACCTGCCCTCTTATCTACTCAACTCAAAGTGCTGGTACTTAACATTCAAGCATACAGATCTACCTTGTAGGTACATCGGTATTTCTTGCCCACAGCTGGAAAGAGTTACAGATATATTCCAGACGTGCAGCAGAATAGTAACTGGGCAAAGACCTAGCCTAGGATTTAAAGAAACTGTATTCCATTGGGTGTGATATCTTGTTCCTGTGCAGAGATGGTGCTGACTGGGGAGGTCTGTAGCCTCTCCTGGAACTTTACAGAGAGTGTCAACCATGCTGCACCACAGCAGGTATCACACCCCACCGAGAGATAATACCAATTCTCTCACATCAGACAAATAAACGGAGGACATTCAAAGACTGGTCATTCTTCTCAAAGCAAGGATTACGATTCCTGCTCCAAACACTATTTTCCAGGCCTCTCAGACATGAGAGAGGTATATGCAAGAAACAGAGAGAGAGAGAATTACTTTCAAAACGGCAGCTAGTAAAAGTTTATCACAAATACAACCTCAAAACGTTTCAGGCTGCGATGAGTATTGGCAGAAATGGGAACCTATGTGGTCTCTAGCTGCTGCAGTGCAGTTCTAGCTGGAGTAAATCTGGATTGCATTGTTAGGATTGTGGTTGGATGTTTATTAAAATGAATGGCTCCATGTTTTGCGACACACACAGACACACACACACTCTCCTCTCTCTCTCACACACACACACTCTCCTCTCTCACACACACACATGCACACATTCTCACACACACTCTCTCTCACTCACACACACACAGTCACTCACACACTCTCACTCACACACACACACGCACATACTCCCTCTCACACACACTCACACACACGCATTCTCACACACACTCACACAAACACACACACACACACACACACACACAGATAGTAGGAACTGCAGATGCTGGAGAATCCGAGACAACAAGGTGCAGAGCTGGATGAACACAGCAGGCCAAGCAGCATCATAGGAGCAGAAAGGCTGACAGTTCGGGCCAGAAGGGTCTAGGCCCGAAACGTCAGCCTTCCTGCTTCTATGATGCTGCTTGGCCTGCTGTGTTCATCCAGCTCTGCACCTTGTTGTCACACACACACACATTCTCTCACTCACACGTGCACACATTCTCACACACACTCACTCACTCACACTCATACACGCACGTACTCCCTCTCTCTCACACACTCTCTCACACACACATTCTCACACACACTCTTTCACTCACACACACACACACGCCCGTACTCCCTCTCTCTCACACACACACGCATTCTCACACACACTCTCTCTCACTCACACAAACACACGTACTCTCTCTCACACACACACACACACATTCTT
>NC_063369.1:16652824-16654080 GCF_021869965.1 Rhincodon typus
CACACACATTCTTTGACTCACACACATTCTCACACACACACACGCACGTACTCCCTCTCTCTCACACTCTCTCACATACACGCATTCTCACACACACACTCTCTCACTCACACAAACACACTTACTCTCTCACACACACACACTCTCACACACTCACACACACACTTTCTCTCACACACACACTTTCACACACACACACTCTCTCACACACACACTCTCTCACACACACACTCTCTCACACACTCTCACTCACACTCACACACTCTCTCACACACACACACACACTTACTCTCTCTCACACACACACACACGCTCTCACACACTCTCACTAACACTCACACACACTTACTCTCTCTCACACACACACACACTTACTCTCTCTCACACACACACACTCTCACTCTCACACACACACTCTCACTCACACATACTCACGCTCTTACAGATGCCCACACAAATATACAAACATGTGGCACCTTCTCCCATAATTGTTAATTGGAAAGATGAGCACTTTGTGTTAGTTTATGTGAGGTAAATGATGTGTTATGTGTTCGTTATACACTGAGTGCTTCATAGGTACTGGATTTACTAAGCCTGCAGTGTCAAAGGCTAGATTTACATTGTGGCTTCAGTGCCAAGATCAATTTAATTGATGTATATTGGTTAGGAATCTGACCTAGTAGTGATGGTGGGTCATCTGATTCTTGGTACCTTTTATTTTAGTGAAAGACAGACAGACAGACAGACAGAGCAATGTCATTCCTCTTTTGTAAGGGAGACAAAAATGGGGTAAGGATGTAAGACACAGGAACTGGAGTTGACCATTCAGCCCCTTGAGCCTACTCTGCTGTTCAATCAGATCGTAGCTGATCTTCAACCTCAAATTCCATTTGTCAGCACTTTCTCCATATCCCTTACCCTCATTAATCTCAGTCTGAAGTACAGTCAATGATTAAACTTCCACCAGAAACCATCCTACCCCCAATGAGTGAAAAGATTTCTCCTCCCCTCAGTCCTAAATGGCCAATTCCCTTGTCCTAAATCCAACTAATAAAACAAGCAGGAATAATGAACTGTCTTTTACATACTCAGTGGATCCTCTGTCAGTACTAAATAAAAACCGAAAGAACTACGGATGCTGTAAATCAGGAACAAAAACAAAGCTGCTGGAAAAGCTCAGCAGGTCTGGCAGCATCTATGAAGGAAAAAACAGAGTTAACGTTTCAGGTCCGGTGACCCTTCCTCAGAACAGGTTC